>NW_025750171.1:0-20411 GCF_021184085.1 Oncorhynchus gorbuscha | reverse complement strand
GTATTATGTAGTACCATGACTCATAGTACTAACATGTACTATGTAGTACCATGACTCGTAGTACTAACATGTACTATGTAGTACCATGACTCGCAGTACTAACATGTACTATGTAGTACCATGACTAGTAGTACTAACATGTACTATGTAGTACCATGACTCGTAGTACTAACATGTACTATGTAGTACCATGACTCGTAGTACTAACATGTACTATGTAGTACCATGACTCGTAGTGCTAACATGGTGTTGTCACCTTTAGTCTTCCGTCTCTCTTCTTACCCCATTTTCATCATAGGTACACTGTCTGTGAAATCTTGCTTGTTTGTAGGTGACCAAATACTTATTTTTCACCATAATATGCAAATACATTCATAAAAAATCCTACAATGTGATTTTCTGGATTTTTTTTCTCATTTTGTCTGTCATAGTTGAATTGTACCTATGATGAAAATTATAGGCCTCTCTCATCTTTTTAAGTGGGAGAACTTGCACAATTGGTGGCTGACTAAATACTTTTTTGCCCCACTGTGTATATAGTTAAATATGGATAAATATATGGTTGTAATATGGATAAATATATAGTTATATATGGATAAATATATGGTTGTAATATAGATAAATATATAGTTATATATGGATAAATATATGGTTATATATGGATAAATATATGGTTGTAATATGGATAAATATATAGTTATATATGGATAAATATATGGTTATATATGGATAAATATATAGTTATATATGGATAAATATATGGTTATATATGGATAAATATATGGATAAATATATGGTTATATATGGATAAATATATGATTACATATGGATAAATATATGGTTATATATGGATAAATATATGGATAAATATATATGGTTATATATGGATAAATATATAGTTATATATGGATAAATATATGGTTATATATGGATAAATATATGGATAAATATATGGTTATATATGGATAAATATATGATTACATATGGATAAATATATGGTTATATATGGATAAATATATGGATAAATATATATGGTTATATATGGATAAATATATGGTTATATATGGATAAATATATGGTTATATATGGATAAATATATGATTACATATGGATAAATATATGATTACATATGGATAAATATATGGTTATATATGGATAAATATATGATTACATATGGATAAATATATGGTTATATATGGATAAATATATGGATAAATATATGGTTATATATGGATAAATATATGGTTATATATGGATAAATATATGGTTATATATGGATAAATATATGATTACATATGGATAAATATATGGTTATATATGGTTATATATGGATAAATATATGGATAAATATATGGTTATATATGGATAAATATATGGTTATATATGGATAAATATATGGATAAATATATGGTTATATATGGATAAATATATGGTTATATATGGATAAATATATGATTACATATGGATAAATATATGGTTACATATGGATAAATATATGGATAAATATATGGTTACATATGGATAAATATATGGATAAATATATGGTTACATATGGATAAATATATGGATAAATATATGGTTACATATGGATAAATATATGGATAAATATATGGTTACATATGGATAAATATATGGATGAATATATGGTTATATATGGTTATATATGGATAAATATATGGTTACATATGGTAAATATATAGTTATATATGGTTATATATGGATAAATATATGGTTACATATGGATAAATATATAGTTATATATGGTTATATATGGATAAATATATGGATATATATGGATAAATATATGGTTATATATGGATAAATATATGGTTATATATGGATAAATATATGGATAATGTATGACTAAATATATGGCTCTGGTAGTACCATGCTAATACTAACAATAATACTAATATTGTAGTATTACCATGTACTATATAGTACCATTTTAATAGCAGTACTAACATCAGTAGTAATGTACTGTAGTGCTGTGGTGGTAGCTGCTGCCGTGATATATATATATAATATATATATTTATAACTATCTCTCTATATATATATATATATCTCTCTCTATCTCTCTATTCCTCTTTCTGTGTCTGTTTCGGATGCCCTCTTATTTCTTCTCCAAAGACAAGACATCCCTCTCTCCTTCTCCCTCCCTCCTTTACCTCCCGCTTATCCTCTCTTCCCTCCTCCTTTACCCTCCCCTATCCCTCTCTCCTTCCCTCCCTCCTTACCCTCCCCCTATCCCTCCTCCTTCCCCTCTCCCTTTTACCCTCCCCTATCCTCTCTCCTTCCTCCCTCCTTTGCCCCTCCCCTAGCCCTCTCTTCCCTCCCTCCTTTGCCCTCCCCTATCCCTCTCTCCTTCCCTCCCTCCTTACTCCTCCCCTATCCCTCTCATTCTCCCTCCCTCCTTTACCCCCCTATCCTCTCCTTCCCTCCTCCTTACCCTCCCCTATCCCTCTCCTTCCTCCCTCCTTTACCCTCCCCTATCCTCTCCCTCTCCTTCCCTCCCTCCAGTTACCTTCCCTCTATCCCTCTCTCCTTCCGTCCTCCTTACCTCCCCTATCCTTCTCTCTCTCCTTCCCTCCCTCCTTACCCTCCCGCTATCCCTCTCTCCTTCCCTCCCTCCTTTACCCTCCCCTATCCCTCTCTCTCTTCCCTCCCTCTCCTTTACTCCTCCCCCTATCCCTCCTTTCCCTCCCTCCTTTACCCTCCCCCCTATCCTCTCCTCCTTCCTCCTCTTCCCTCCCTCCCCTTTACCCTCCCTCCTTTACCCTCCCCTTCCCTCCCCTCCTCCTTACTCCCTCCCCTATCCCTCTCTCCTTCCTCCCTCCCCTTTACCTCCCCTATCCTCTCTCCTTCCCCTCTCCTCCTTTACCCTCCCCTATCCTCCCTCCCTTCCCTCCCTCCTTTACCTCCCCTATCCCTCTCTCCTTCCCCCTACCTCCTTTACCCTCCCCTATCCTCTCCTTCCTCCCTCCTTTACCCTCCCCTATCCTCTCTCTCCTTCCCCTCCCCTCCTTTACCTCCTCCCCTCATCCCTCTCCTTCCTTCCCTCCCTCCTTTACCTCCCCTATCCCTCTCTCCTTCCTTCCCTCCCTTTACCCTCCCCTATCCCTCTCCTTCACACAATATATTATTTTCTGTCTGGTTTTTAAAACACACTGAGAATGACTGAAATGCTCCTCTAAAAAAAACACTTTTGGAAACTCAACAAAATGCACGTTGTCCGTTAGTTCACGTTGTCCGTTAGTTCACGTTGTCCGTTAGTTCACGTTGTCCGTTAGTTCACGTTGTCCGCAGTTCACGTTGTCCGTTAGTTCCGTTGTCCTCTAGTTCACGTTGTCCGTTAGTGCACGTTGTCCGTTAGTGCACGTTGTCCGTCTAGTTCACGTTGTCCGTTAGTTCACGTTGTCCTTAGTTCACGTTGACCGTTAGTGCACGTTGACCGTTAGTTCACGTTGTCTGTTAGTTCACGTTGTCCGTTAGTGCACGTTGTCCGTTAGTGCACGTTGTCCGTTAGTGCACGTTATCCGTTAGTTCACGTTGTCCTCTAGTTCACGCGGTTCACGTTGTCCGTTAGTGCACGTTGTCCGTTAGTGCACGTTGTCCGTTAGTTCACGTTGTCCTTAGTTCACGTTGTCCGTTAGTGCACGCGTCCGTTAGTGCACGTTGTCCACTGTCACGTTGGTTCACGTTGTCCATTAGTGCACGCTGACCGTTAGTTCACGTTGTCCGTTAGTTCACGTTGTCCGCTAGTGCACGTTGTCCGTTAGTTCACGTTGTCACGCTAGTGCACGTTGACCGTTAGTTCACGTTGTCGTTAGTTAGTTCACGTTGCATGTTGTTGTGTGTTGAGTTCTTTGGATCTTGTTCAAGCTTGGGGTCGACTTCCATTTCAGTTCAGTCCGTTTCCTCTTCAAGAAGAAGATTTAGGACCATTTATTATCAATTAGATTTGTTATTTCTTCTCAAGTCTCCATTTTGGGATTTCAGGTCCTGTCCAGAATTGGCTGAAAAGAAATGAAACTGACCCAAAAGTGTTGTTGTCTGTTTAATCTAGACTGTAGCCACATATCATCCATGTTAGGTTAGGTAGCTACTGTTTATTACATAGCTAATACATTAAGGAGCTGCAGTAAGATTTAGACTGTTAGACTATTAGACTGTTGAGAAACAGTCACTCTGAGCCACGAATTCGGGTAGAACCCAGAAGATGAGACAGACACAGCAGTACTTGAGACGGTGTATTTAATGAAGTAAAAAGTTAAGTTCTTCAGGAAAACATGTAACTCCACAACCTCAAAAGGAATTCCACAAGAACAAAGGTAATCCTCCAAGACAAAAAGGTAAATCCACAAGGTGGAAGGTATAGCACAAAAGCCTCAAAAGATACTCAAAAAACAAACAAACAAGAACAAAAACAGAATTCCACAAGAGAGTCCACCGGGATCAACAAGAGTTCTCAGAGTACTCAGGGCTGGGTGCTAACATACAAACACAGAGCAAAGAACAGAGGAAAACAAAGGGTTTAAATACAATCAGGGGAAACGAGGCACAGGTGCAAATAATAATGGGGATCAAGGGAAAACAAAAGGTCAAAAGGCACAATGGGGGTATCTAGTGACCAAAAACCGGAACAACCCTGGCCAAATCCTGACACTGTTAGACTGTTAGACTGACTGTTAGACTGTTAGACTGTTAGACTATTAGACTGTTAGACTTTTTTAGACTGTTAGACTGTTAGACTGTTAGACTATTAGACTGTTAGACTGTTAGACTGTTAGACTGTTAGACTGTTAGACTATTAGACTGTTAGACTGTTAGACTGTTAGACTGTTAGACTGTAGACTTAGACTGTTAGACTGTTAGACTGTTAGACTGTTAGACTGTTAGACTATTAGACTGTTAGACTGTTAGACTAGACTTTAGACTGTTAGACTGTTAGACTATTAGACTGTTAGACTGTTAGACTATTAGACTGTTAGACTGTTAGACTGACTATTAGACTGTTAGACTGTTAGACTGTTAGACTATTAGACTATTAGACTGTCTGTTAGACTGTTAGACTGTTAGACTGTTAGACTATTAGACTGTTAGACTATTAGTTAGACTGTTAGACTATTAGACTGTTAGACTGTTAGACTGTTAGACTGTTAGACTGTTAGACTATTAGACTGTTAGACTGTTAGACTATTAGACTGTTAGACTGTCTGTTAGACTGTTAGACTGTTAGACTGTTAGACTAGACTATTAGACTGTTAGACTATTAGACTGTTAGACTATTAGACTGTTAGACTGTTAGACTGTCTGTTAGACTGTTAGACTGTTAGACTATTAGACTGTTAGACTGTTAGACTGTCTGTTAGACTATTAGACTGTTAGACTGTTAGACTGTTAGACTATTAGACTGTTAGACTGTTAGACTGTTAGACTATTAGACTGTTAGACTTAGACTGTTGTTTGGACTGTTAGACTGTTAGACTGTTAGACCGTTAGACTATTTAGACTGTTAGACTATTAGACTATTAGACTATTAGACTATTAGACTGTTAGACTGTCTGTTAGACTGTTAGACTGTTAGACTATTAGACTGTTGAGCTGTTAGACTGTCTGTTAGACTGTTAGACTATTAGACTGTTAGACTGTTAGACTATTAGACTATTAGACTGTTGACTGTTACTATTCAGACTATTAGACTGTCTGTTAGACTGTTACTGTTAGACTATTAGACTATTAGACTGTTAGACTGTTAGACTGTCTGTTAGACTGTTAGACTATTAGACTATTGACTGTTAGACTATTAGACTATTAGACTGTTAGACTGTTAGACTATTAGACTGTTAGACTATTAGACTATTAGACTGTTAGACTGTCTGTTAGACTGTTAGACTATTAGACTATTAGACTATTAGACTGTTAGACTATTAGACTGTTAGACTGTTAGACTATTAGACTGTTAGACTGTTAGACTGTTAGACTATTAGACTGTTAGACTGTTAGACTATTAGACTATTAGACTGTTAGACTATTAGACACGTTGACTGTTAGACTATTAGACTATTAGACTGTTATTTAGACTGTTAGACTAGACCACAGACTATTAGACTGTTAGACTATTAGACTATTAGACTGTTAGACTATTAGACTATCTGTTAGACTATTAGACTATTAGACTGTTAGACTGTCTGTTAGACTGTTAGACTATTAGACTATTAGACTGTTAGACTGTTAGACTGTCTGTTAGATCTATTAGACTGTTAGACTGTCTGTTAGACTGTTAGACTAGACTGTTAGACTGTTAGACTGTTAGACTGTTATGTAGACTGTTAGACTGTTAGACTATTAGACTGTTAGACTGTTAGACTGTTAGACTGTTAGACTGTTACTGTCTGTTGGACTGTTAGACTGTTAGACTGTTAGACTGTTAGACTGTTAGACTATTAGTGTTAGACTGTTAGACTGTTAGACTGTTAGACTGTTAGACTGTTACTGTTATGTTAGACTGTTAGACTGTTATGACTGTTAGACTGACTGTTAGACTGTTAGACTATTAGACTGTTAGACTGTTTAGACTGTTAGACTGTTAGACTGTTAGACTGTTAGACTGTCTGTTAGACTGTTAGACTGTTAGTCTGTTAGACTATTAGACTTAGACTGTTAGACTATTAGACTGCTAGATCATTAGACTATTAGACTATTAGACTGTTAGACTGTCTATTAGACTGTTAGACTGTCTGTTAGACTGTTAGACTATTAGACTGTTAGACTGTTAGACTGTTAGACTGTCTGTTAGACTGTTAGACTATTAGACTGTTATGACTGTTAGACTGTTAGACTGTTAGACTGTTGGGACTATTAGACTGTTAGACTATTAGACTATTAGACTGTTAGACTGTTAGACTGTTAGACTGTCTGTTAGACTGTTAGACTATTAGACTGTTGTGACTGTTAGACTGTTAGACTATTAGACTGTTAGACTATTAGACTGTTAGACTATTAGACTGTTAGACTATTAGACTATTAGACTGTTGTTAGACTATTAGACTAGACTGTTAGACTGTTAGACTGTTAGACTATTAGACTATTAGACTGTTAGACTATTAGACTGTTAGACTATCTGTTAGACTGTTAGACTGTCTGTTAGACTGTTAGACTGTTAGACTGTTAGACTGTCTGTTAGACTGTTAGACTATTAGACTGTTAGACTGTTAGACTATTAGACTACTATTAGACTGTTAGACTGTTGACTGACTATTAGACTGTTAGACTATTAGACTGTTAGACTGTTAGACTATGACTGACTAGGTCTGTTAGACTGTTAGACTATTAGATACCTAGTTTAGACTGTTAGACTGTAGACTGTTAGACTGTTAGACTGTTAGACTGTTAGACTGTTAGACTGTTAGACTGTAGACTGTTAGACTGTTAGACTGTTGCATCAAGCTGGATTGTGACCACTGTTAGACTGTTAGACTATTAGACTGTTAGACTATTAGACTGTTAGACTATTAGACTGTTAGACTGTTAGACTATTAGACTATTAGACTGTTAGACTGTTAGACTATTAGACTGTTAGACTGTTAGACTATTAGACTATTAGACTGTTAGACTGTTAGACTATTAGACTGTTAGACTGTTAGACTATTAGACTGTTGTGTTAGACTATTAGACTGTTAGACTGTTAGACTATTAGACTATTAGACTGTTAGACTGTTAGACTTTAGACTATTAGACTGTTAGACTGTTAGACTATTAGACTGTTAGACTGTTATTAGACTGTTAGACTATTAGACTGTTAGACTGTTAGACTATTAGACTGTTAGACTGTTAGACTATTAGACTGTTAGACTGTTAGACTGTTAGACTATTAGACTGTTAGACTGTTAGACTATTAGACTATTAGACTGTTAGACTATTGTACTATTAGACTATTAGACTATTAGACTGTTAGACTGTTAGACTATTAGTATTAGACTGTCTGTTAGACTGTTAGACTGTTAGACTGTTAGACTATTAGACGTTGTTAGACTGTTAGACTGTTAGACTATTAGACTGTTAGACTATTAGACCATTAGACTGTTAGACTGTTAGACTGTTAGACTGTTGTGACTTGTGACCATTAGACTGCCAGACTGTCTGTTGGACTGTTAGACTGTTAGACTGTCTAGACTATTAGACTATTGTTAGACTATTAGACTATTAGACTGTTAGACTGTTAGACTGTTAGACTATTAGACTGTTAGACTGTTGACTGTCTGTTAGACTGTTAGACTATTAGACTATTAGACTATTAGACTATTAGACTTAGACTGTTAGACTGTTAGACTGTTAGACTGTTAGACCGTTAGACTGTTGTTAGACCGTTAGACTATTAGACTCTGTTAGACTGTTAGACTATTAGACTGTCTGTTAGACTGTTAGACTGTCTGTTAGACTATTAGACTGTTAGACTATTAGACTGTTAGACTGTTAGACTGTTAGACTATTAGACTTAGACTGTTAGACTATTAGACTATTAGACTATTAGACTATTGTGACTGTGTAGACTATTAGACTATTAGACTGTTAGACTGTTAGACTGTTAGACTGTCTGTTAGACTGTTAGACTATTAGACTGTTAGACTGTTAGACTGTTAGACTATTAGACTGTTGTTAGACTGTTAGACTGTTAGACTGTTAGACTATTAGACTGTTAGACTATTAGACTGTTAGACTGTTAGACTGTTAGACTGTTAGACTGTTAGACTGTTAGACTATTAGACTATTGTTGGACTATTAGACTGTTAGACTGTTAAGACTGTTAGACTATTAGACTATTAGACTGTTAGACTGTTAGACTGTTAGACTGTTAGACTGTTAGACTGTTAGACTATTAGACTGTTAGACTGTTAGACTTTGTGACTGTCTATGACTGTTAGACTATTAGACTATTAGACTATCTGTTAGACTGTTAGACTATTAGACTATTAGACTGTTAGACTTAGACTGTTAGACTATTAGACTGTTAGACTATTAGACTGTTAGACTATTAGACTATTAGACTATTAGACTATTAGACTATTAGACTATTAGACTATTAGACTGTTAGACTGTTAGACTATTAGACTATTAGACTGTTAGACTATTAGACTGTTAGACTGTTAGACTGTTAGACTGTTAGACTATTAGACTATTAGACTATTAGACTGTTAGACTATTAGACTGTTAGACTGTTGACTATTAGACTATTAGACTGTTAGACTGTCTGTTAGACTGTTTAGACTGTTAGACTGTTAGACTGTCTGTTAGACTATTAGACTATTAGACTGTTAGACTGTTAGACTGTTAGACTGTCTGTTAGACTGTTAGACTGTTAGACTATTAGACTATTAGACTATTAGACTGTTAGACTGTAGACTGTTAGACCGTTAGACCGTATTACTGACTGTTAGACTGTTAGACTATTAGACTGTTAGACTGTTAGACTGTTAGACTATTAGACTGTTAGACTGTTAGACTGTTAGACTGTTAGACTATTAGACTGTTAGACTGTTAGACTGTTAGACTATTAGACTAGACTGTTAGACTATTAGACTATTAGACTGTTAGACTGTTAGACTATTAGACTATTAGACTGTTAGACTGTTAGACTGTTAGACTGTTAGACTGTCTGTTAGACTGTTAGACTATTCAAACGTTATGACCGTTAGACCGTTAGACTGTTATGACTGTTAGGACTAGACTGTTAGACTGTTAGACTGTTAGACTGTTAGACTGTTAGACTGTTAGACTGTCTGTTAGACTGTTATGACTATTAGACTGTTAGACTGTTAGACTGTTAGACTGTTAGACTGTTAGACTGACTGTTAGACTGTTAGACTATTAGACTGTTAGACTGTTAGACTGTTAGACTGTTAGACTGTTAGACTATTAGACTATTAGACTATTAGACTGTTAGACTGTTAGACTATTAGACTATTAGACTGTTAGCTGTTAGACTGTCTGTTAGACTGTTAGACTATTAGACTATTAGACTGTCTGTTAGACTGTCTGTTAGACTGTTAGACTGTCTGTTAGACTGTTAGACTGTCTGGGACTATTAGACTGTTAGACTGTTAGACTATTATATTAGACTATTAGACTGTTAGACTGCTAGACTGTTAGACTATTAGACTATTAGACTAGACTATGTTAGACTATTAGACTATTAGACTGTTAGACTGTTAGACTGTTAGACTGTCTGTTAGACTGAGCCCGTTAGACTATGACCGTTAGACTGTTAGACTGTTAGACTGTCTGTGACTGTTAGACTGTCTGTTGGACTGTTAGACTGTCTGTTAGACTATTGACTGTTAGACTGTTAGACTATTAGACTATTAGACTATTAGACTGTTAGACTGTTAGACTATTAGACTATTAGACTATTAGACTATTAGACTATTAGACTGTAGACTATTAGACTATTAGACTGTTAGACTGTTAGACTGTTAGACTGTCTGTTAGACTGTCTGTTAGACTATTAGACTGTTAGACTGTTAGACTGTTAGACTATTAGACTGTCTGTTAGACTGTTAGACTGTTAGACTATTAGACTATTAGACTGTTAGACTGTTAGACTATTAGACTGTTAGACTATTAGACTGTTGGACTGTTAGACTGTTAGACTGTCTGTTAGTTTAGACTGTTAGACTGTTAGACTATTAGACTGTTAGACTATTAGACTGTTAGACTGTTAGACTGTTAGACTGTTAGACTGTTAGACTATTAGACTGTTAGACTGTTAGACTTTTAGACTGTCTGTTAGACTGTTAGACTATTAGACTATTAGACTGTTAGACTGTTAGACTATTAGACTATTAGACTGTTAGACTGTCTGTTAGACTGTTAGACTATTAGACTATTAGACTGTTAGACTGTTAGACTGTTAGACTGTTAGACTGTTAGACTATTAGACTATTAGACTGTTAGACTGTTAGACTATTAGACTATTAGACTGTTAGACTATTAGACTGTTAGACTGTTAGACTGTTTAGACTATTAGACTGTTAGACTGTTAGACTGTCAGACTATTAGACTATTAGACTGTTAGACTATCTGTTAGACTGTTAGACTATTAGACTATTAGACTGTTGACTGTTAGACTGTTAGACTGTTACTGTTAGACTATTAGACTGTCTGTTAGACTGTTAGACTATTAGACTATTAGACTATTAGACTATTAGACTGTTAGACTGTTAGACTGTTAGACTGTTAGACTATTAGACTGTTAGACTGTTAGACTAATAGACTGTTGTGACTGTTAGACTATTAGACTATTAGACTGTTAGACTGTTAGACTGTTAGACTGTTGTGACTATTGTGACTGTTAGACTATTAGACTGTTAGACTATTAGACTGTTAGACTGTTGGGACTATTGTGAATTTGTAATAGACTGTTAGACTGTTAGACTATTAGACTATTGTGACTGTTAGACCATTAGACTGTTAGACTGTTAGACTGTTAGACTATTAGACTGTTAGGATTGTTAGACTATTAGACTATTAGACTGTTAGACTATTAGACTGTTAGACTGTTAGACTATTAGACTATTAGACTGTTAGACTGTTAGACTGTTAGACTGTTAGACCGTTAGATCGCTAGACTGTCTGTTGACTATTATACTATTAGACTGTTAGACTGTTAGACTATTAGACTGTTAGACTGTTAGGACTGTCTGGGTTAGACTGTCTGTTAGACTGCTAGACTGTTAGACTGTTAGATCATTAGACTATTAGACTATTAGACTATTAGACCGGTTAGACTGTTAGACTATTGTGGATCACACAGACTGTTAGACCGTTAGACCGTCTGTTGACCGTTAGACTACTACCGCTAGACTATTAGACTGTTAGACTGTTGTGACCGTCTCTGCGTAGACTGTTGTAATCGTCTGTTAGACTGTTAGACTGTCTGTTGACTATTAGACTGTTAGACTGTTGGGGACTATTGTGACTATTAGACTATTAGACTGTTAGACTGTTAGACTATTAGACTATTAGACTATTAGACTATTAGACTATTAGACTATTAGACTGTAGACTATTAGACTATTAGACTGTTAGACTGTTAGACTGTTAGACTGTCTGTTAGACTGTCTGTTGTGACTATTAGACCAGCTAGACTGTTAGACTGTTAGACTATTAGACTGTTAGACTGTTAGACATCGTTAGACTGTTAGACTGTCTGTTAGACTATTAGAGACCGTTAGACTATTAGTTAGACTATTAGACTTTAGACTGTTAGACTATTAGACTGTCTGTTAGACTATTAGACTGTTAGACTGTTAGACTGTCTGAATTAGACTATTTAGACTGTTAGACTGTTAGACTATTAGACTGTTAGACTATTAGACTGTTAGACTGTTAGACTGTTAGACTGTTAGACTATTATTAGACTGTTAGACTGTTAGACTTTTTAGACTGTCTGTTAGACTTGCTAGACTATTAGACTAGACTATTAGACTGTTAGACTGTTAGACTATTAGACTATTAGACTGTTAGACTGTTAGACTATTAGACTATTAGACTGTTAGACTGTCTGTTAGACTGTTAGACTATTAGACTATTAGACTGTTAGACTGTCTGTTAGACTGTTAGACTGTTAGACTATTAGACTATTAGACTATTAGACTGTTAGACTGTTAGACTATTAGACTGTTAGACTGTTAGACTGTTAGACTGTTAGACTGTTAGACTGTTAGACTGTTAGACTATTAGACTATTAGACTGTTAGACTGTCTGTTAGACTGTTAGACTGTTAGACTATTAGACTATTAGACTGTTAGACTGTCTGTTAGACTGTTAGACTGTTAGACTATTAGACTATTAGACTATTAGACTATTAGACTATTAGACTGTTAGACTGTTAGACTATTAGACTATTAGACTATTAGACTGTTAGACTGTTAGACTGTTAGACTATTAGACTATTAGACTGTTAGACTATTAGACTATTAGACTATTAGACTGTTAGACTGTTAGACTGTCTGTTAGACTGTTAGACTGTCTGTTAGACTGTTAGACTGTCTGTTAGACTATTACTGTCTGTTAGACTGTTAGACTGTCTGTTAGACTGTTAGACTGTCTGTTAGACTATTAGACTGTTAGACTGTTAGACTATTAGGACTGTTAGACTGTTAGACTATTAGACTATTAGACTATTAGACTATTAGACTATTAGACTGTTAGACTATACTATTAGACTGTTAGGACTATGACTATTAGACTATTAGACTGTTAGACTATTAGATTATTAGACTATTAGACTATTAGACTGTTAGACTATTAGACTATTAGACTAGACTGTAGACTATTAGACTGTTAGACTATTAGACTGTCTATGGGGACTGTTAGACTGTTAGACTGTTAGACTATTAGACTATTAGATTGTACCATAGAGCTTCAGTACATCAGCATTAGACTACATATACAGCACACTAGGGAGCTACAATATGCTATGTTTAGGCCAGTCATTACCTGGTGTAACTCAGCCTCTCAGTAGAATGCTATGCTATTTCCCTGTAATAGACCTGTGTCCTGGTGTCCAGGGGGTGTACTGGTACATCAAGCTGTCTCCCTACAGAAACAGGAGACGGACTAGTGTCCTGTCCAGTGGGTACTGGTACATCAAGCTGTCTCCCTACAGAAACATGAGATAGACTAGTGTCCTGTCCGGGGGTGTACTGGTACATCAAGCTGTCTCCCTACACAAACAGGAGATAGTCTAGTGTCCTGTCCAGGGGGTGTCCTGTCTCTCACTACAGACACAGGATATAGACTAGTGTCCTGTCCAGGGGGTGTCCTTGTACATCAAGCTGTCTCACTACAGAAACAGGATATAGACTAGTGTCCTGTCAGGGGGTCCTGTACATCAAGCTGTCTCCCTACAGAAACAGGAGATAGACTAGTGTCCTGTCAGGGTGTCCTGGTACATCAAGCTGTCTCTCACTACAGAAACAGGAGATAGACTAGTGTCCCCTGTCCAGGGGGTGTCCTGTCTCTCACTACAGACACAGGATATAGACTAGTGTCCTGTCCAGGGGGTGTCCTGTACATCAAGCTGTCTCAGCCCTGTGGAAAGCAGTACAGTATAATGAGGTATTATAATCCCAGCGTTTCAGGGAAAGAGAACAGTTAATTACAGAGTAGCAAATGGCCAGAACACCCAGAATCCAGTCTGACGAGCGGAATGCAGAGCAGGCCTCCCCACTGGCTTTGATGTGAAACTGGATGGATCAGCTCATCCTCATCGTTTTGGTTTGGCCTGACTCTGTCACGGGCTCTCGGGGGATTTCTGTGATTTTGTTCCCTTAGCTCCCTGTGGTTTCTGAGGCTGGAAAAGAACTACAAATCTGTCTGCTTGTTTATGGAATATGATGTGGTGCAGGGCTAAAGCATGCTGGGAGTTTGGTGTTTGCATATTTGTAGAGGTTAGCACAACATCCTGTGACCACTTACAGCTAGTTCAGTATCTGATAGATAACTTAGAATAACACCTGTCTGTCTTCACACACTGTACCTACACACACACACACACACACACACACACACACACACACACACACACACACACACACACACACACACACACACACACACACACACACACACACACACACACACACACACACACTCTCTCTGTCTCTCTCTCTCTCTCTCATTTTCTCTCTCTCTCTCTCTTCTCTCATTATCTCTCCCTCTCTTCTCTCATTATCTCTCTCTCTCTCTCATTTTCTCTCTCTCTCTCTCTTCTCTCATTATCTCTCCCTCTCTTCTCTCATTATCTCTCTCTTCTCTCATTATCTCTGTCTCTCTCTCTCTCACATTCTCTCTCACTCTCTCATATTCTCTGTAAAAAACACACATTCTCATGAACATTCGGTCTCTCTTTCATTATCTGTTTCTCTCTCTCTCTTTTGTTCTCAGTTGTTTTACCCCCTCCGCCCCCCTCTGACGTTGTCTCTCTGTCTCTGCAGGTAAAATGTGATCAGTACTGGCCTACCAGAGGAACAGAGACATATGGGCTGATACAGGTTACTCTGCTGGACACCGTAGAGCTGGCTACATACTCTGTTAGGACCTTCGCTCTCTACAAGGTGTGTGTGTGTGTGTGTGTGTGTGTGTGTGTGTGTGTGTGTGTGTGTGTGTGTGTGTGTGTGTGTGTGTGTGTGTGTGTGTGTGTGTGTGTGTGTGTGTGTGTGTGTGTGTGTGTGTGTGTGTGTGTGTGTGTGTGTGAGAGACAGAGAGACGGATGTGTGTTTTATGTGTCTACTTTTTGTGTACTCTCCTCTCCTCTCCTCTCCTCTCCTCTCCTCTCCTCTCCTCTCCTCTCCTCTCCTCTCTCCCCCCCCCACTCTCCTCTCCTCTCCCCCTCCCCTCTCCTCTCTCCTCCCCCTCCCTCCCCTCCCTCCCTCCCCCTCCCCTCCCTCCTCTCCTCTCCCTCCCCCTCTCCTCTCCCTCTCCCTCCTCTCCCTCTCCCTGCCCTGCCCTGCCCTGCCCCCTCTCCTCTCCCTCCCTGCCCTCCCCCTTCCCCCTCTCCTCTCCCTCCCCTCCCTCCCCCCTCTCCTCTCTCCCCTCCCCTCCTCTCCTCTCTCCCCTCCTCCTCCCTCCTCTCCCCTCCTCCCCTCTCCTCCCCTCCCTCCTTCCTCTCCTCTCTCCCCTCCCCTCTCCTCTCTCCCCTCCTCTCCCTCCCCCCTCTCCCCCCTCTCCTCTCTCCCCTCCTCTCCCTGTCCCCTCCCCCTCTCCCCTCCTCTCCTCTCTCCTGTCCTGTCCTCTCCCCTCCCCCTCTCCTCTCTCCCTCCTCTCCTCTCTCCTCTCTCCTCTCCCCTCCTCTACCCCCTCCTCTCCCTCCCCCTCTCCTCTCTCCTCTCTCCCTCCTCTCCTCTCCTGTCCTGTCCTCTCCCTCCCCCTCTCCTCTCTCCTCTCCTCTCCCCTCCTCTCCTCTCCCCTCTCCTCTCCCCTCTCCCCTCCCCTCTCTCCCCTCTCCCCTCTCCCT
Source organism: Oncorhynchus gorbuscha (assembly GCF_021184085.1). Taxonomy (NCBI): domain Eukaryota; kingdom Metazoa; phylum Chordata; class Actinopteri; order Salmoniformes; family Salmonidae; genus Oncorhynchus; species Oncorhynchus gorbuscha. The sequence continues at coordinate 4,391 of NW_025750171.1, read as the reverse complement.
CCTCTCCTCTCTCCCCTCCTCTCCTCTCTCCTCTCCCTCCTCTCCTCTCCCCTCCTCTCCTCTCCCTCTCCCTCTCTCTCCTCTCCTCTCTCTCCTCCTCTCCTCTCCTCCCTCCTCCTCCCTCCTCTCCCTCCTCTCCTCTCTCCCCCTCTCCTCTCTCCCCCTCTCTCCCCCCTCTCCTCCTCTCCCCTCCCCTCCTCTCTCCTCTCCTCTCTCCCCCTCCCCTCCTCTCCTCTCTCCTCTCCTCCCTCCCTCCCCTCTCCTCTCCTCTCCTCTCCTCTCTCCCCTCCTCTCCTCTCTCCTCTCCCCCTCCCCTCCTCTCCTCTCCTCCCTCCCCTCTCCTCCCTCTCCTCTTTCCTCCTCTCCTCTCCTCTCTCTCCTCCCTCCTCTCCTCTCCTCTCTCCCCTCCTCTCTCCTCTCCTCTCCTCTCCTCTTCCCCCTCCCCTCCTCTCCTCTCCTCCTCCCTCCCTCTCCTCTCCTCTCCTCTCCTCTCTCCTCTCCCCTCCCCCTCTCCCCTCCCCTCCCCTCTCCCTCTCCTCCTCCCCTCCTCTCTCCTCTCCCCTCCCCCTCCCCCTCCTCTCTTGTCCTCTCCCCTCCTCTCTCCCCTCCTCTCCTCTCTCCCCTCCCCTCCCCTCCCCTCCTCTCCCCTCCTCCAGAGTGGCTCCAATGAGAAGCGTGAGATTCGTCAGTTCCAGTTTACAGCCTGGCCGGACCACGGGGTCCCCGAACACCCCACCCCCTTCCTGGCCTTCCTACGACGGGTCAAGGCCTGCAACCCTGCAGACGCAGGACCCATGGTCGTACACTGCAGGTACCATCTTTACAGCTTCTATTACTTGAAGTTTCTTGTGGGTGAGGAATATTTTTTGGGAATATTCAAGTCCCTCCGTCGATTCCCATTTTTTTTTTGAAGCTGGGCTGAAGCACGTCTGGGCATGGTTTCTTCCCATTGATCTGTTACAGTCTGTTTGACCTTCGTTCACCTATAGGTCAACACTGGAGGTTTAGTCAGAAATATGTATCAGTTGAAGACGATTCTGTTTTGTACAGTGATTCATTGGTATATTGGAAGGTGCCGGAAACAGAACGTGAGTGGCTCTGATTTACCTGGAACGCCGAGCAGAAAAAACCCTTTATAATAAAGCACAGCATTATCATGACTCTGGTATAGTGATGTAGGACAGTAGAGTACATGACTCTGGTATAGTGATGTAGAACAGTACAGCACATGACTCTGGTATAGTGATGTAGAACAGTAGAGTACATGACTCTGGTATAGTGATGTAGAACAGTACAGCACATGACTCTGGTATAGTGATGTAGAACAGTACAGCACATGACTCTGGTATAGTGATGTAGAACAGTACAGCACATGACTCTGGTATAGTGATGTAGAACAGTAGAGTACATGACTCTGGTATAGTGATGTACATGACTCTGGTATAGTGATGTAGAACAGTACATGACTCTGGTATAGTGATGTAGAACAGTAGAGTACATGACTCTGGTATAGTGATGTAGAACAGTACATGACTCTGGTATAGTGATGTAGAGTACATGACTCTGGTATAGTGATGTAGAACAGTAGCACATGTACAGAGTGACTCTGGTATAGTGATGTAGAACAGTAGAGTACATGACTCTGGTATAGTGATGTAGAACAGTAGAGTACATGACTCTGGTATAGTGATGTAGAACAGTAGAGTACATGACTCTGGTATAGTGATGTAGAGTACATGACTCTGGTATAGTGATGTAGAAATTGCAACTCTGGTATAGTGATGTACATGACTCTGGTATAGTGATGTAGAACAGTAGAGTACATGACTCTGGTATAGTGATGTAGAGTACATGACTCTGGTATAGTGATGTAGAACAGTAGAGTACATGACTCTGGTATAGTGATGTAGAGTACATGACTATAGTGATGTACATGACATGACTCTGGTATAGTGATGTAGAGTACATGACTCTGGTATAGTGATGTAGAAGTGATGTAGAACAGTAGAGTACATGACTCTGGTATAGTGATGTAGAAGAGTACATGACTCTGGTATAGTGATGTAGAGTACATGACTCTGGTATAGTGATGTAGAGTACATGACTCTGGTATAGTGATGTAGAACAGTAGAGGACATGACTCTGGTATACTGATGTAGAGTACATGACTCTGGTATAGTGATGTAGAACAGTAGAGGACATGACTCTGGTATAGTGATGTAGAACAGTAGAGTACATGACTCTGGTATAGTGATGTAGAGTACATGACTCTGGTATAGTGATGTAGAACAGTACATGACTCTGGTATAGTGATGTAGAACAGTAGAGTACATGACTCTGGTATATGTAGAACAGTAGAACTCTGGTATAGTGATGTAGAGTACATGACTCTGGTATAGTGATGTAGAACAGTAGAGTACATGACTCTGGTATAGTGATGTAGAACAGTAGAGTACATGACTCTGGTATAGTGATGTAGAACAGTAGAGTACATGACTCTGGTATAGTGATGTAGAGTACATGACTCTGGTATAGTGATGTAGAACAGTAGAGTACATGACTCTGGTATAGTGATGTAGAGTACATGACTCTGGTATAGTGATGTAGAACAGTAGAGTACATGACTCTGGTATAGTGATGTAGAGTACATGACTCTGGTATAGTGATGTAGAACAGTAGAGTACATGACTCTGGTATAGTGATGTATAGTACATGACTCTGGTATAGTGATGTAGAGTACATGACTCTGGTATAGTGATGTAGAACAGTAGAGTACATGACTCTGGTATAGATGTAGTAGAGTACATGACTCTGGTATAGTGATGTAGAACAGTAGAGTACATGACTCTGGTATAGTGATGTAGAACAGTGACATGACTCTGGTATAGTGATGTAGAACAGTAGAGTACATGACTCTGGTATAGTGATGTAGAGTACATGACTCTGGTATAGTTATGTAGAGTACATGACTCTGGTATAATGATGTAGAACAGTAGAGTACATGACTCTGGTATAGTGATGTAGAATAGTAGAGTACATGACTCTGGTATAGTGATGTAGAGTACATGACTCTGGTATAGTGATGTAGAGTACATGACTCTGGTATAGTGATGTAGAGTACATGACTCTGGTATAGTGATGTAGAACAGTAGAGTACATGACTCTGGTATAGTGATGTAGGACTCTGGTATACTGATGTAGAACAGTAGAGTACATGACTCTGGTATAGTGATGTAGAACAGTAGAGTACATGACTCTGGTATAGTGATGTAGAATAGTAGAGTACATGACTCTGGTATAGTGATGTAGAGTACATGACTCTGGTATAGTGATGTAGAACAGTAGAGTACATGACTCTGGTATAGTGATGTAGAGTACATGACTCTGGTATAGTGATGTAGAACAGTAGAGTACATGACTCTGGTATAGTGATGTAGAGTACATGACTCTGGTATAGTGATGTAGAACAGTAGAGTACATGACTCTGGTATAGTGATGTAGAGTACATGACTCTGGTATAGTGATGTAGAACAGTAGAGTACATGACTCTGGTATAGTGATGTAGAGTACATGACTCTGGTATAGTGATGTAGAACAGTAGAGTACATGACTCTGGTATAGTGATGTAGAGTACATGACTCTGGTATAGTGATGTAGAACAGTAGAGTACATGACTCTGGTATAGTGATGTAGGACAGTAGAGACTCTGTAGAGTACAGTCTGGTATAGTGATGTACATGATGAGAACAGTAGAGTACATGACTCTGGTATAGTGATGTAGAACATGACTCTGGTATACTGAGTACAGTGACTCTGGTATAGTGATGTAGAACAGTAGAGTACATGACTCTGGTATAGTGATGTAGAGTACATGACTCTGGTATAGTGATGTAGAACAGTAGAGTACATGACTCTGGTATAGTGATGTAGAGTACATGACTCTGGTATAGTGATGTAGAGTACATGACTCTGGTATAGTGATGTAGAGTACATGACTCTGGTATAGTGATGTAGAGTACATGACTCTGGTATAGTGATGTAGAGTACATGACTCTGGTATAGTGATGTAGAACAGTAGAGTACATGACTCTGGTATAGTGATGTAGAACAGTAGAGTACATGACTCTGGTATAGTGATGTAGAACAGTAGAGTACATGACTCTGGTATAGTGATGTAGAACAGTAGAGTACATGACTCTGGTATAGTGATGTAGAACAGTAGAGTACATGACTCTGGTATAGTGATGTAGAGTACATGACTCTGGTATAGTGATGTAGAGTACATGACTCTGGTATAGTGATGTAGAGTACATGACTCTGGTATAGTGATGTAGAGTACATGACTCTGGTATAGTGATGTAGAACAGTAGAGTACATGACTCTGGTATAGT
>NW_025750170.1:0-20426 GCF_021184085.1 Oncorhynchus gorbuscha | reverse complement strand
CCAATCAGTTGTTCCTATCCAATTAAACCAATCAGTTGTTCCTATCCAATTAAACCAATCAGTTGTTCCTATCCAATTAAACCAATCAGTTGTTCCGATCTAACAAAACCAATCAGTTGTTCCTATCTAACAAAACCAATCAGTTGTTCCTATCTAACAAAACCAATCAGTTGTTCCTATCCAATTAAACCAATCAGTTGTTCCTATCCAATTAAACCAATCAGTTGTTCCTATCCAATTAAACCAATCAGTTGTTCCTATCCAATTAAACCAATCAGTTGTTCCTATCCAATTAAACCAATCAGTTGTTCCTATCCAATTAAACCAATCAGTTGTTCCTATCCAATTAAACCAATCAGTTGTTCCGATCTAACAAAACCAATCAGTTGTTCCGATCTAACAAAACCAATCAGTTGTTCCTATCTAACTAAAACAATCAGTTGTTCCTATCTAATTAAAACAATCAGTTGTTCCTATCCAATTAAAACAATCAGTTGTTCCTATCCAATTAAAACAATCAGTTGTTCCTATCCAATTAAAACAATCAGTTGTTCCTATCCAATTAAAACAATCAGTTGTTCCTATCCAATTAAACCAATCAGTTGTTCCTATCCAATTAAACCAATCAGTTGTTCCTATCCAATTAAACCAATCAGTTGTTCCTATCCAATTAAACCAATCAGTTGTTCCTATCCAATTAAACCAATCAGTTGTTCCTATCCAATTAAACCAATCAGTTGTTCCTATCCAATTAAACCAATCAGTTGTTCCTATCCAATTAAACCAATCAGTTGTTCCTATCCAATTAAACCAATCAGTTGTTCCGATCTAACAAAACCAATCAGTTGTTCCGATCTAACAAAACCAATCAGTTGTTCCTATCTAACTAAAACAATCAGTTGTTCCTATCTAATTAAAACAATCAGTTGTTCCTATCCAATTAAAACAATCAGTTGTTCCTATCCAATTAAAACAATCAGTTGTTCCTATCCAATTAAAACAATCAGTTGTTCCTATCCAATTAAACCAATCAGTTGTTCCGATCTAACAAAACCAATCAGTTGTTCCTATCTAACAAAACCAATCAGTTGTTCCGATCTAATTAAAACAATCAGTTGTTCCTATCCAATTAAACCAATCAGTTGTTCCGATCTAACAAAAACAATCAGTTGTTCCGATCTAACAAAAACAATCAGGATACTGAACCATCTGGAGAAACTAAAACATTATGTTCATAACCACAGACACAGACATCTAGTTTTCGTCTTTGTTAGTCTCTGTTACATCCTTCCACCAGATCTCATCCATCTCTCTCTTCTCTCTTCCTTTATATCCCTCGTTCTGCTAATGCTGTGAGGCAGCTTTGATGAGGCATGACTTAAACTAACAAAATGGAAGAACACCCGCAGAGCAATCCCTGGAACACACACACAGACACGTGCCCACGCACCCACAGCGAAGCTAAAGAACCCCGAAGGGGAACCGATTAGATTGTAGTTGGTTAATCCAAACCAAAAATTATTTTTTTGGACAGAGACACCCAGTGTATCAGAACTTGGCACCTATTACTGCTAGTTTGGTGTGTGTGTGTGTTAGTTATTTCAGTTAAATGAGGCTCATATCTATAGTCCCGATAGGGAACAACTTCTTTGGGAATGAAACACATTCAGCGCCATGGATACAATACTTGCCCTGAGGAACCTTTAGTTAGTCAGACCTGGGGTGTGTGTGTGTGTCTGCCTGTGTTTTTCCTGTGTGTTGCTTTAAAAAAAATACCATTCAACAATTAATTACCAATCTCTTCATAAGCAGTTGTTGTAGTCTGTTGTAGACATTAATTAAAGCCCTACCTGTTGTAGACGTTAATTAAAGCCCTACCTGTTGTAGACGTTAATTAAAGCCCTACCTGTTGTAGACGTTACTTAAAGCCCTACCTGCTGTAGACGTTAATTAAAGCCCTACCTGCTGTAGACGTTAATTAAAGCCCTACCTGTTGTAGACGTTAATTAAAGCCCTACCTGTTGTTGGCGTTAATTAAAGCCCTACCTGTTGTAGATGTTAATTAAAGCCCTACCTGTTGTAGACGTTAATTAAAGCCCTACCTGTTGTAGACGTTAATTAAAGCCCTACCTGTTGTAGACGTTAATTAAAGCCCTACCTGTTGTAGACGTTAATTAAAGCCCTACCTGTTGTAGAGCGTTAATTAAAGCCCTACCTGTTGTAGACGTTAATTAAAGCCCTACCTGTTGTAGACGTTACTTAAAGCCCTACCTGCTGTAGACGTTACTTAAAGCCCTACCTGCTGTAGATGTTAATTAAAGCCCTACCTGTTGTAGACGTTAATTAAAGCCCTACCTGTTGTAGGCGTTAATTAAAGCCCTACCTGTTGTTGACGTTAATTAAAGCCCTACCTGTTGTAGACGTTAATTAAAGCCCTACCTGTTGTAGACGTTAATTAAAGCCCTACCTGTTGTAGACGTTAATTAAAGCCCTACCTGTTGTAGACGTTAATTAAAGCCCTACCTGTTGTAGACGTTAATTAAAGCCCTACCTGTTGTAGACGTTAATTAAAGCCCTACCTGTTGTAGACGTTAATTAAAGCCCTACCTGTTGTAGATGTTAATTAAAGCCCTACCTGTTGTAGATGTTAATTAAAGCCCTACCTGTTGTAGATGTTAATTAAAGCCCTACCTGTTGTAGACGTTAATTAAAGCCCTACCTGTTGTAGACGTTAATTAAAGCCCTACCTGTTGTTGACGTTAATTAAAGCCCTACCTGTTGTTGACGTTAATTAAAGCCCTACCTGTTGTTGGCGTTAATTAAAGCCCTACCTGTTGTTGGCGTTAATTAAAGCCCTACCTGTTGTAGGCGTTAATTAAAGCCCTACCTGTTGTTGACGTTAATTAAAGCCCTACCTGTTGTTGACGTTAATTAAAGCCCTACCTGTTGTTGACGTTAATTAAAGCCCTACCTGTTGTTGACGTTAATTAAAGCCCTACCTGTTGTTGGCGTTAATTAAAGCCCTACCTGTTGTTGGCGTTAATTAAAGCCCTACCTGTTGTTGACGTTAATTAAAGCCCTACCTGTTGTAGACGTTAATTAAAGCCCTACCTGTTGTTGACGTTAATTAAAGCCCTACCTGTTGTTGACGTTAATTAAAGCCCTACCTGTTGTAGACGTTAATTAAAGCCCTACCTGTTGTAGACGTTAATTAAAGCCCTACATGTTGTAGATGTTAATTAAAACACTACCTGTAGAGGTTAATTAAAGCCTACCTGTTGTAGATGTTAATTAAAGCCCTACATGTTGTAGATGTTAATTAAAGCCCTACATGTTGTAGATGTTAATTAAAACACTACCTGTAGAGGTTAATTAAAGCCTACCTGTTGTAGATATTAATTAAAGCCCTACCTGTTGTAGATGTTAATTAAAGCCTACCTGTTGTAGACGTTAATTAAAGCCTACCTGTTGTAGATGTTAATTAAAGCCCTACCTGTTGTAGACGTTAATTAAAGCCTACCTGTTGTAGATGTTAATTAAAGCCCTACCTGTTGTTGGCGTTAATTAAAGCCCTACCTGTTGTTGACGTTAATTAAAGCCCTACCTGTTGTTGACGTTAATTAAAGCCCTACCTGTTGTTGACGTTAATTAAAGCCCTACCTGTTGTTGACGTTAATTAAAGCCCTACCTGTTGTAGACGTTAATTAAGCCCTACCTGTTGTTGACGTTAATTAAAGCCCTACCTGTTGTTGACGTTAATTAAAGCCCTACCTGTTGTAGACGTTAATTAAAGCCCTACATGTTGTAGATGTTAATTAAAACACTACCTGTAGAGGTTAATTAAAACACTACCTGTAGAGGTTAATTAAAGCCTACCTGTTGTAGATGTTAATTAAAGCCCTACATGTTGTAGATGTTAATTAAAGCCCTACATGTTGTAGATGTTAATTAAAACACTACCTGTAGAGGTTAATTAAAGCCTACCTGTTGTAGATATTAATTAAAGCCCTACCTGTTGTAGATGTTAATTAAAGCCTACCTGTTGTAGACGTTAATTAAAGCCTACCTGTTGTAGATGTTAATTAAAGCCTACCTGTTGTAGATGTTAATTAAAGCCCTACCTGTTGTAGATGTTAATTAAAGCATACCTGTTGTAGATGTTAATTAAAGCACTACCTGTTGTAGATGTTAATTAAAGCCCTACCTGTTGTAGATGTTAATTAAAGCATACCTGTTGTAGATGTTAATTAAAGGATACCTGTTGTAGACGTTAATTAAAGCATACCTGTTGTAGACATTAATTAAAGCATACCTGTTGTAGACGTTAATTAAAGCATACCTGTTGTAGACGTTAATTAAAGCATACCTGTTGTAGATGTTAATTAAAGCATACCTGTTGTAGGCGTTAATTAAAGCATACCTGTTGTAGACGTTAATTAAAGCATACCTGTTGTAGACGTTAATTAAAGCATACCTGTTGTAGACGTTAATTAAAGCATACCTGTTGTAGATGTTAATTAAAGCCCTACCTGTTGTTGACGTTAATTAAAGCATACCTGTTGTAGATGTTAATTAAAGCCCTACCTGTAGACATGAATTAAAGCATACCTGTTGTAGATGTTAATTAAAGGATACCTGTTGTAGACGTTAATTAAAGCATACCTGTTGTAGGCGTTAATTAAAGCATACCTGTTGTAGACGTTAATTAAAGCATACCTGTTGTAGACGTTAATTAAAGCATACCTGTTGTAGGCGTTAATTAAAGCATACCTGTTGTAGACGTTAATTAAAGCATACCTGTTGTAGACGTTAATTAAAGCATACCTGTTGTAGACGTTAATTAAAGCATACCTGTTGTAGACGTTAATTAAAGCCCTACCTGTTGTTGACGTTAATTAAAGCATACCTGTTGTAGATGTTAATTAAAGCCCTACCTGTAGACATGAATTAAAGCCCTACCTGTTGCAGAGGTTAATTAAAGCCCTACCTGTTGCAGAGGTTAATTAAAGCCTACATGTTCTAGATGTTAATTAAAGCCCTACCTGTTGTTGGTGTTAATTAAAGCCCTACCTGTTGTAGGTGTTAATTAAAGCCCTACCTGTTGTAGACGTTAGTTAAAGCCCTACCTGTTGTAGACGTTAATTAAAGCCCTACCTGTTGTAGACGTTAATTAAAGCCCTACCTGTTGTAGACGTTAATTAAAGCCCTACCTGTTGTAGATGTTAATTAAAGCCCTACCTGTTGTAGATGTTAATTAAAGCCCTACCTGTTGTAGATGTTAATTAAAGCCCTACCTGTTGTAGATGTTAATTAAAGCCCTACCTGTTGTTGGTGTTAATTAAAGCCCTACCTGTTGTAGACTTTAATTAGAGCCCTACCTGTTGTAGATGTTAATTAAAGCCCTACCTGTTGTTGACGTTAATTAAAGCCCTACCTGTTGTAGATGTTAATTAAAGCCCTACCTGTTGTAGATGTTAATTAAAGCCCTACCTGTTCTTGGTGTTAATTAAAGCCCTACCTGTTCTTGGTGTTAATTAAAGCCCTACCTGTTGTAGATGTTAATTAAAGCCCTACCTGTTGTTGGTGTTAATTAAAGCCCTACCTGTTGTAGGTGTTAATTAAAGCCCTACCTGTTGTAGATGTTAATTAAAGCCCTACCTGTTGTAGATGTTAATTAAAGCCCTACCTGTTGTAGATGTTAATTAAAGCCCTACCTGTTGTAGATGTTAATTAAAGCCCTACCTGTTGTAGATGTTAATTAAAGCCCTACCTGTTGTAGATGTTAATTAAAGCCCTACCTGTTGTAGATGTTAATTAAAGCCCTACCTGTTGTAGATGTTAATTAAAGCCCTACCTGTTGTTGGTGTTAATTAAAGCCCTACCTGTTGTAGATGTTAATTAAAGCCCTACCTGTTGTTGGTGTTAATTAAAGCACTACCTGTTGTAGATGTTAATTAAAGCCCTACCTGTTGTAGACGTTAATTAAAGCCCTACCTGTTGTAGACGTTAATTAAAGCCCTACCTGTTGTAGACGTTAATTAAAGCCCTACCTGTTGTAGACGTTACTTAAAGCCCTACCTGTTGTAGACGTTAATTAAAGCCCTACCTGTTGTAGACGTTAATTAAAGCCCTACCTGTTGTAGACGTTAATTAAAGCCCTACCTGTTGTAGACGTTAATTAAAGCCCTACCTGTTGTAGACGTTAATTAAAGCCCTACATGTTGTAGATGTTAATTAAAACACTACCTGTAGAGGTTAATTAAAGCCTACCTGTTGTAGATGTTAATTAAATCCCTACCTGTAGCCGTTAAAGCCTACCTGTTGTAGATGTTAATTAAAGCCCTACCTGTTGTAGATGTTAATTAAAGCCCTACCTGTTGTTGACATTAATTAAAGCATACCTGTTGTAGATGTTAATTAAAGCCTACCTGTTGTAGATGTTAATTAAAGCCTACCTGTTGTAGATGTTAATTAAAGCCTACCTGTTGTAGATGTTAATTAAAGCCCTACCTGTAGACATGAATTAAAGCCCTACCTGTTGCAGAGGTTAATTAAAGCCTACCTGTTGTAGATGTTAATTAAAGCCCTACCTGTTGTAGATGTTAATTAAAGCCCTACCTGTAGACATGAATTAAAGCCCTACCTGTTGCATAGGTTAATTAAAGCTCTACCTGTTGTTGGTGTTAATTAAAGCCCTACCTGTTGTAGACTTTAATTAGAGCCCTACCTGTTGTAGACGTTAATTAAAGCCCTACCTGTTGTTGGTGTTAATTAAAGCCCTACCTTTTGTAGATGTTAATTAAAGCCCTACCTGTAGACATGAATTAAAGCCCTACCTGTTGCAGAGGTTAATTAAAGCCCTACCTGTTGTTGGTGTTAATTAAAGCCCTACCTGTAGACATGAATTAAAGCCCTACCTGTTGTAGATGTTAATTAAAGCCCTACCTGTTGTAGATGTTAATTAAAGCCCTACCTGTTGTAGACGTTAATTAAAGCCCTACCTGTTGTTGGTGTTAATTAAAGCCCTACCTGTTGTAGATGTTAATTAAAGCCCTACCTGTAGACATGAATTAAAGCCCTACCTGTTGCAGAGGTTAATTAAAGCCCTACCTGTTGTTGGTGTTAATTAAAGCACTACCTGTAGACATGAATTAAAGCCCTACCTGTTGTAGACGTTAATTAAAGCCCTACCTGTTGTAGAGCGTTAATTAAAGCCCTACCTGTTGTAGAGCGTTAATTAAAGCCCTACCTGTTGTAGACGTTAATTAAAGCCCTACATGTTGTAGATGTTAATTAAAACACTACCTGTAGAGGTTAATTAAAGCCTACCTGTTGTAGATGTTAATTAAATCCCTACCTGTAGCCGTTAATTAAAGCATACCTGTTGTAGATGTTAATTAAAGCCTACCTGTTGTAGATGTTAATTAAAGCTCTACCTGTTGTAGATGTTAATTAAAGCCCTACCTGTTGTAGATGCTAATTAAAGCCCTACCTGTTGTAGATGTTAATTAAAGCCCTACCTGTTGTTGGTGTTAATTAAAGCCCTACCTGTTGTAGATGTTAATTAAAGCCCTACCTGTTGTTGGTGTTAATTAAAGCACTACCTGTTGTAGATGTTAATTAAAGCCCTACCTGTTGTAGACGTTAATTAAAGCCCTACCTGTTGTAGACGTTAATTAAAGCCCTACCTGTTGTAGACGTTACTTAAAGCCCTACCTGTTGTAGACGTTAATTAAAGCCCTACCTGTTGTTGGTGTTAATTAAAGCCCTACCTGTTGTAGATGTTAATTAAAGCCCTACCTGTTGTTGGTGTTAATTAAAGCCCTACCTGTTGTAGACTTTAATTAGAGCCCTACCTGTTGTAGATGTTAATTAAAGCCCTACCTGTTGTTGACGTTAATTAAAGCCCTACCTGTTGTAGATGTTAATTAAAGCCCTACCTGTTGTAGATGTTAATTAAAGCCCTACCTGTTCTTGGTGTTAATTAAACCCCTACCTGTTCTTGGTGTTAATTAAAGCCCTACCTGTTGTAGATGTTAATTAAAGCCCTACCTGTTGTTGGTGTTAATTAAAGCCCTACCTGTTGTAGATGTTAATTAAAGCCCTACCTGTTGTAGATGTTAATTAAAGCCCTACCTGTTGTAGATGTTAATTAAAGCCCTACCTGTTGTAGATGTTAATTAAAGCCCTACCTGTTGTAGATGTTAATTAAAGCCCTACCTGTTGTAGATGTTAATTAAAGCCCTACCTGTTGTAGATGTTAATTAAAGCCCTACCTGTTGTAGATGTTAATTAAAGCCCTACCTGTTGTAGATGTTAATTAAAGCCCTACCTGTTGTTGGTGTTAATTAAAGCCCTACCTGTTGTAGATGTTAATTAAAGCCCTACCTGTTGTTGGTGTTAATTAAAGCCCTACCTGTTGTAGATGTTAATTAAAGCCCTACCTGTTGTAGACGTTAATTAAAGCCCTACCTGTTGTAGACGTTAATTAAAGCCCTACCTGTTGTAGACGTTAATTAAAGCTTCACACCATTTGGCATTACCAACCCTACCTGTTGTAGGCGTTACTTAAAGCCCTACCTGTTGTAGGCAATTAATTAAAGCCCTACCTGTTGTAGGCGTTAATTAAAGCCCCTACCTGTATGGTAGACGTTGTAAACGTTAATTAAAGCCCTACCTGTTGTAGACGTTAATTAAAGCCCTACCTGTTATGGGCATTAGCGTTAATTAAGCCCTACATGTTGTAGATGTTAATTAAATCCCTACTACCTGTAGTTGTGTTAATTAAAGCCCTACCTGTTGTAGATGTTAATTAAAGCCCTACCTGTTGTTGACATTAATGAAAAGCATACCTGTTGTAGATGTTAATTAAAGCCTACCTGTTGTAGATGTTAATTAAAGCCTACCTGTTGTAGATGTTAATTAAAGCCTACCTGTTGTAGATGTTAATTAAAGCCCTACCTGTAGACATGAATTAAAGCCCTACCTGTTGCAGAGGTTAATTAAAGCCTACCTGTTGTAGATGTTAATTAAAGCCCTACCTGTTGTAGATGTTAATTAAAGCCCTACCTGTAGACATGAATTAAAGCCCTACCTGTTGCAGAGGTTAATTAAAGCTCTACCTGTTGTTGGTGTTAATTAAAGCCCTACCTGTTGTAGACTTTAATTAGAGCCCTACCTGTTGTAGACGTTAATTAAAGCCCTACCTGTTGTTGGTGTTAATTAAAGCCCTACCTTTTGTAGATGTTAATTAAAGCCCTACCTGTAGACATGAATTAAAGCCCTACCTGTTGCAGAGGTTAATTAAAGCCCTACCTGTTGTTGGTGTTAATTAAAGCCCTACCTGTAGACATGAATTAAAGCCCTACCTGTTGTAGATGTTAATTAAAGCCCTACCTGTTGTAGATGTTAATTAAAGCCCTACCTGTTGTAGATGTTAATTAAAGCCCTACCTGTTGTAGACGTTAATTAAAGCCCTACCTGTTGTTGGTGTTAATTAAAGCCCTACCTGTTGTAGATGTTAATTAAAGCCCTACCTGTAGACATGAATTAAAGCCCTACCTGTTGCAGAGGTTAATTAAAGCCCTACCTGTTGTTGGTGTTAATTAAAGCCCTACCTGTAGACATGAATTAAAGCCCTACCTGTTGTAGACGTTAATTAAAGCCCTACCTGTTGTAGACGTTAATTAAAGCCCTACCTGTTGTAGACGTTAATTAAAGCCCTACCTGTTGTAGACGTTAATTAAAGCCCTACATGTTGTAGATGTTAATTAAAACACTACCTGTAGAGGTTAATTAAAGCCTACCTGTTGTAGATGTTAATTAAATCCCTACCTGTAGCCGTTAATTAAAGCATACCTGTTGTAGCCGTTAATTAAAGCCTACCTGTTGTAGATGTTAATTAAAGCTCTACCTGTTGTAGATGTTAATTAAAGCTCTACCTGTTGTAGATGTTAATTAAAGCCCTACCTGTTGTAGATGTTAATTAAAGCCCTACCTGTTGTTGGTGTTAATTAAAGCCCTACCTGTTGTAGATGTTAATTAAAGCCCTACCTGTTGTAGATGTTAATTAAAGCCCTACCTGTTGTTGGTGTTAATTAAAGCACTACCTGTTGTAGACGTTAATTAAAGCCCTACCTGTTGTAGACGTTAATTAAAGCCCTACCTGTTGTAGACGTTAATTAAAGCCCTACCTGTTGTAGACGTTACTTAAAGCCCTACCTGTTGTAGACGTTACTTAAAGCCCTACCTGTTGTAGACGTTACTTAAAGCCCTACCTGTTGTAGACGTTAATTAAAGCCCTACCTGTTGTAGGCGTTAATTAAAGCCCTACCTGTTGTAGAGCGTTAATTAAAGCCCTACCTGTTGTAGACGTTAATTAAAGCCCTACCTGTTGTAGACGTTAATTAAAGCCCTACATGTTGTAGATGTTAATTAAAACACTACCTGTAGAGGTTAATTAAAGCCCTACCTGTTGTAGATGTTAATTAAAGCCCTACCTGTTGTTGACATTAATGAAAGCATACCTGTTGTAGATGTTAATTAAAGCCTACCTGTTGTAGATGTTAATTAAAGCCTACCTGTTGTAGATGTTAATTAAAGCCTACCTGTTGTAGATGTTAATTAAAGCCCTACCTGTAGACATGAATTAAAGCCCTACCTGTTGCAGAGGTTAATTAAAGCCTACCTGTTGTAGATGTTAATTAAAGCCCTACCTGTAGACATGAATTAAAGCCCTACCTGTTGCAGAGGTTAATTAAAGCTCTACCTGTAGACATGAATTAAAGCCCTACCTGTTGTTGACGTTAATTAAAGCCCTACCTGTTGTAGATGTTAATTAAAGCCCTACCTGTAGACATGAATTAAAGCCCTACCTGTTGCAGAGGTTAATTAAAGCTCTACCTGTTGTTGGTGTTAATTAAAGCCCTACCTGTTGTAGACTTTAATTAGAGCCCTACCTGTTGTAGACGTTAATTAAAGCCCTACCTGTTGTTGGTGTTAATTAAAGCCCTACCTTTTGTAGATGTTAATTAAAGCCCTACCTGTAGACATGAATTAAAGCCCTACCTGTTGCAGAGGTTAATTAAAGCCCTACCTGTTGTTGGTGTTAATTAAAGCCCTACCTGTAGACATGAATTAAAGCCCTACCTGTTGTAGATGTTAATTAAAGCCCTACCTGTTGTAGATGTTAATTAAAGCCCTACCTGTTGTAGACGTTAATTAAAGCCCTACCTGTTGTTGGTGTTAATTAAAGCCCTACCTGTTGTAGATGTTAATTAAAGCCCTACCTGTAGACATGAATTAAAGCCCTACCTGTTGCAGAGGTTAATTAAAGCCCTACCTGTTGTTGGTGTTAATTAA
This sequence comes from Oncorhynchus gorbuscha, assembly GCF_021184085.1. Taxonomy (NCBI): domain Eukaryota; kingdom Metazoa; phylum Chordata; class Actinopteri; order Salmoniformes; family Salmonidae; genus Oncorhynchus; species Oncorhynchus gorbuscha. The sequence continues at coordinate 9,065 of NW_025750170.1, read as the reverse complement.
AGCCCTACCTGTAGACATGAATTAAAGCCCTACCTGTTGTAGGCGTTAATTAAAGCCCTACCTGTTGTAGACGTTAATTAAAGCCCTACATGTTGTAGATGTTAATTAAAAACACTACCTGTAGAGGTTAATTAAAGCCTACCTGTTGTAGATGTTAATTAAATCCCTACCTGTAGCCGTTAATTAAAGCATACCTGTTGTAGATGTTAATTAAAGCCTACCTGTTGTAGATGTTAATTAAAGCTCTACCTGTTGTAGATGTTAATTAAAGCCCTACCTGTTGTAGATGTTAATTAAAGCCCTACCTGTTGTAGATGTTAATTAAAGCCCTACCTGTTGTTGGTGTTAATTAAAGCCCTACCTGTTGTAGATGTTAATTAAAGCCCTACCTGTTGTTGGTGTTAATTAAAGCCCTACCTGTTGTAGACGTTAATTAAAGCCCTACCTGTTGTAGACGTTAATTAAAGCCCTACCTGTTGTAGACGTTAATTAAAGCCCTACCTGTTGTAGACGTTACTTAAAGCCCTACCTGTTGTAGACGTTACTTAAAGCCCTACCTGTTGTAGACGTTACTTAAAGCCCTACCTGTTGTAGACGTTAATTAAAGCCCTACCTGTTGTAGACGTTAATTAAAGCCCTACCTGTTGTAGACGTTAATTAAAGCCCTACCTGTTGTAGACGTTAATTAAAGCCCTACATGTTGTAGATGTTAATTAAAACACTACCTGTAGAGGTTAATTAAAGCCTACCTGTTGTAGATGTTAATTAAATCCCTACCTGTAGCCGTTAATTAAAGCATACCTGTTGTAGATGTTAATTAAAGCCCTACCTGTTGTAGATGTTAATTAAAGCCCTACCTGTTGTTGACATTAATTAAAGCCCTACCTGTTGTAGACGTTAATTAAAGCCCTACCTGTTGTAGACGTTAATTAAAGCCCTACCTGTTGTAGACGTTACTTAAAGCCCTACCTGTTGTAGACGTTACTTAAAGCCCTACCTGTTGTAGACGTTACTTAAAGCCCTACCTGTTGTAGACGTTAATTAAAGCCCTACCTGTTGTAGACGTTAATTAAAGCCCTACCTGTTGTAGAGCGTTAATTAAAGCCCTACCTGTTGTAGGCGTTAATTAAAGCCCTACCTGTTGTAGACGTTAATTAAAGCCCTACATGTTGTAGATGTTAATTAAAACACTACCTGTAGAGGTTAATTAAAGCCTACCTGTTGTAGATGTTAATTAAATCCCTACCTGTAGCCGTTAATTAAAGCCTACCTGTTGTAGATGTTAATTAAAGCCCTACCTGTTGTAGATGTTAATTAAAGCCCTACCTGTTGTTGACGTTAATTAAAGCATACCTGTTGTAGATGTTAATTAAAGCCTACCTGTTGTAGATGTTAATTAAAGCCTACCTGTTGTAGATGTTAATTAAAGCCTACCTGTTGTAGATGTTAATTAAAGCCCTACCTGTAGACATGAATTAAGCCCTACCTGTTGCAGAGGTTAATTAAAGCCTACCTGTTGTAGATGTTAATTAAAGCCCTACCTGTTGTAGATGTTAATTAAAGCCCTACCTGTAGACATGAATTAAAGCCCTACCTGTTGCAGAGGTTAATTAAAGCTCTACCTGTTGTTGGTGTTAATTAAAGCCCTACCTGTTGTAGACTTTAATTAGAGCCCTACCTGTTGTAGACGTTAATTAAAGCCCTACCTGTTGTAGATGTTAATTAAAGCCCTACCTGTTGTTGGTGTTAATTAAAGCCCTACCTGTTGTTGGTGTTAATTAAAGCCCTACCTGTTGTAGATGTTAATTAAAGCCCTACCTGTAGACATGAATTAAAGCCCTACCTGTTGCAGAGGTTAATTAAAGCCCTACCTGTTGTTGGTGTTAATTAAAGCCCTACCTGTAGACATGAATTAAAGCCCTACCTGTTGTAGACGTTAATTAAAGCCCTACCTGTTGTAGACGTTAATTAAAGCCCTACCTGTTGTAGACGTTAATTAAAGCCCTACCTGTTGTAGACGTTAATTAAAGCCCTACATGTTGTAGATGTTAATTAAAACACTACCTGTAGAGGTTAATTAAAGCCTACCTGTTGTAGATGTTAATTAAATCCCTACCTGTAGCCGTTAATTAAAGCATACCTGTTGTAGATGTTAATTAAAGCCTACCTGTTGTAGATGTTAATTAAAGCTCTACCTGTTGTAGATGTTAATTAAAGCCCTACCTGTAGACATGAATTAAAGCCCTACCTGTTGCAGAGGTTAATTAAAGCCTACCTGTTGTAGATGTTAATTAAAGCCCTACCTGTTGTAGATGTTAATTAAAGCCCTACCCGTAGACATGAATTAAAGCTCTACCTGTTGCAGAGGTTAATTAAAGCTCTACCTGTTGTTGGTGTTAATTAAAGCCCTACCTGTTGTAGATGTTAATTAAAGCCCTACCTGTAGACATGAATTAAAGCCCTACCTGTTGCAGAGGTTAATTAAAGCCTACCTGTTGTAGATGTTAATTAAAGCCCTACCTGTTGTAGATGTTAATTAAAGCCCTACCTGTAGACATGAATTAAAGCCCTACCTGTTGCAGAGGTTAATTAAAGCTCTACCTGTTGTTGGTGTTAATTAAAGCCCTACCTGTTGTAGACTTTAATTAGAGCCCTACCTGTTGTAGACGTTAATTAAAGCCCTACCTGTTGTAGATGTTAATTAAAGCCCTACCTGTTGTTGGTGTTAATTAAAGCCCTACCTGTTGTTGGTGTTAATTAAAGCCCTACCTGTTGTAGATGTTAATTAAAGCCCTACCTGTAGACATGAATTAAAGCCCTACCTGTTGCAGAGGTTAATTAAAGCCCTACCTGTTGTTGGTGTTAATTAAAGCCCTACCTGTAGACATGAATTAAAGCCCTACCTGTTGTAGACGTTAATTAAAGCCCTACCTGTTGTAGACGTTAATTAAAGCCCTACCTGTTGTAGACGTTAATTAAAGCCCTACCTGTTGTAGACGTTAATTAAAGCCCTACATGTTGTAGATGTTAATTAAAACACTACCTGTAGAGGTTAATTAAAGCCTACCTGTTGTAGATGTTAATTAAATCCCTACCTGTAGCCGTTAATTAAAGCATGCCTGTTGTAGATATTAATTAAAGCCTACCTGTTGTAGATGTTAATTAAAGCTCTACCTGTTGTAGATGTTAATTAAAGCCCTACCTGTAGACATGAATTAAAGCCCTACCTGTTGCAGAGGTTAATTAAAGCCTACCTGTTGTAGATGTTAATTAAAGCCCTACCTGTTGTAGATGTTAATTAAAGCCCTACCTGTAGACATGAATTAAAGCCCTACCTGTTGCAGAGGTTAATTAAAGCTCTACCTGTTGTTGGTGTTAATTAAAGCCCTACCTGTTGTAGACTTTAATTAGAGCCCTACCTGTTGTAGACGTTAATTAAAGCCCTACCTGTTGTAGATGTTAATTAAAGCCCTACCTGTTGTTGGTGTTAATTAAAGCCCTACCTGTTGTTGGTGTTAATTAAACCCCTACCTGTTGTAGATGTTAATTAAAGCCCTACCTGTAGACATGAATTAAAGCCCTACCTGTTGCAGAGGTTAATTAAAGCCATACCTGTTGTTGGTGTTAATTAAAGCCCTACCTGTAGACATGAATTAAAGCCCTACCTGTTGTAGACGTTAATTAAAGCCCTACCTGTTGTAGACGTTAATTAAAGCCCAACCTGTTGTAGGCGTTAATTAAAGCCCTACCTGTTGTAGACGTTAATTAAAGCCCTACCTGTTGTAGGCGTTAATTAAAGCCCTACCTGTTGTAGACGTTAATTAAAGCCCTACCTGTTGTAGACGTTAATTAAAGCCCTACCTGTTGTAGACGTTAATTAAAGCCCTACCTGTTGTAGACGTTAATTAAAGCCCTACCTGTTGTAGACGTTAATTAAAGCCCTACCTGTTGTAGACGTTAATTAAAGCCTTACCTGTTGTAGATGTTAATTAAAGCCCTACCTGTTGTAGATGTTAATTAAAGCCCTACCTGTTGTAGATGTTAATTAAAGCCCTACCTGTTCTTGGTGTTAATTAAAGCCCTACCTGTTGTAGATGTTAATTAAAGCCCTACCTGTTGTTGGTGTTAATTAAAGCCCTACCTGTTGTAGATGTTAATTAAAGCCCTACCTGTTGTAGATGTTAATTAAAGCCCTACCTGTTGTAGATGTTAATTAAAGCCCTACCTGTTGTAGATGTTAATTAAAGCCCTACCTGTTGTAGATGTTAATTAAAAGCCCTACCTGTTGTAGACGTTAATTAAAGCCCTACCTGTTGTTGACGTTAATTAAAGCCCTACCTGTTGTAGACGTTAATTAAAGCCCTACCTGTTGTAGATGTTAATTAAAGCCCTACCTGTTGTAGACGTTAATTAAAGCCCTACCTGTTGTAGACGTTAATTAAAGCCCTACCTGTTGTAGACGTTAATTAAAGCCCTACCTGTTGTAGATGTTAATTAAAGCCCTACCTGGTGTCAATTAAAGTAGGAGTAATCAAAGTGTGTGTGCACTTGTGCATGTGTGTGTGTTATCAGCGTTATGCATGACTGAGCTAATAGAGAAAATACAATGTGGAATAGACTTTTGACTTAAAGGGAAATAAAAATACTTAATTGAAGTCTCTTAAGTAATTCAGTGCCCACTACATAGGGAATAGGGTGCCATAGGGTTCTGGTCAAAAGTAGTGCACTACATAGGGAATAGGGTGCCATAGGGTTCTGGTCAACAGTAGTGCACTACATAGGGAATAGGGTGCCATAGGGTTTTGGTCAAAAGTAGTGCACTACATAGGGAATAGGGTGCCATAGGGTTCTGGTCAACAGTATTGCACTACTTAGGGAATAAGGTGCCATAGGGTTTTGGTCAAAAGTAGTGCACTACATAGGGAATAGGGTGCCATAGGGTTTTGGTCAAAAGTAGTGCACTACATAGGGAATAGGGTGCCATAGGGTTCTGGTCAAAAGTAGTGCACTACATAGGGAATAGGGTGCCATAGGGTTCTGGTCAACAGTAGTGCACTACATAGGGAATAGGGTGCCATAGGGTTTTGGTCAACAGTAGTGCACTACATAGGGAATAGGGTGCCATAGGGTTTTGGTCAAAAGTAGTGCACTACATAGGGAATAGGGTGCCATTTGGGTCTAGGACCACGTTTTGCCTCTTATTTTTATAATGCCTGTAATCTCATTGTTGAGGGAAGGCTGGGGTCAACATGTCTGTAATCTCATTGTTGGGGGAAGGCTGGGGTCATCATGTCTGTAATCTCATTGTTGGGGGAAGGCTGGGGTCAACATGTCTGTAATCTCATTGTTGAGGGAAGGCTGGGGTCATCATGTCTGTAATCTCATTGTTGGGGGAAGGCTGGGGTCATCATGTCTGTAATCTCATTGTTGGGGAAGGCTGGGGTCAACATGTCTGTAATCTCATTGTTGAGGGAAGGCTGGGGTCATCATGTCTGTAATCTCATTGTTGGGGGAAGGCTGGGGTCAACATGTCTGTAATCTCATTGTTGGGGAAGGCCAAAGAAGACTTTACTAATGACAGCTAAACAAGGCTTGACCCGGATCATAAAGAAAACAGAACATATAAACATTAAATTGAAAGTCAATGTAAATTCAAACTCACGTGGGCCATCCCTCGGGGCCTCATTCAGCAAACAAATCATATGATGAATAATAATTATGATCGTTATAACTAACTCTCTTAAAAATGGAAAGATTGTAATTATTTATTTAGTGATAAAACAAAAGAAAGATGTGAGATAGATCAAAAGCCTTTCCTGACGTGCTGACAGAGCTGTCAGCTAATTGGCTCTGGCTGCATTCATTATGCAAATGAGGGCCTTGACCCCTCTCACTCCAGAACCCACCACGGGGGACCAGCCAATCACTAATGAGACAGGTTCAAACGAAGGTTCTGGAACACAGAGATGGAAGGGCCATATTGAGGCCATATCATTCTACAATGCAGAGAATAAGGGCAATTCTACAATAACCTAATTATTCCTAGACTTTTTTTTAAATGTACTGTATGCCAAACAAAAAACATTTTGAATTCAAAGTTTAAACGACCATACAACTCTGTGCACAAGGACTACCCTTGAACAATTTACACAGAAAACTTCACAAAAACACATTTACTGGAAAAACTGTGCAGATGGAGGGTTTGGTAACAGAATTATGGAAACATCTCCCTAAATGGTTAATGCAACCACATTTTCCCCAAATTCTTAAATATGTGCTCTGAAATAAGATTCAGAGATGTCTGCAGAAAGATTGGGGTGTCAGCTATGACATGACACCTTGAGTTTAAAATATATATATATTGTGGTTATTAAACTACAGTACCGGAATTATGGTAACGGAATTGCATCGTGTTCTCTAAGGCCTTCTCTCTGCTATCTACATGATAAATCATCAACACAGACAGCACATCTCAGTACGGAGCACAGTTCACATTGCATGTATCATCACGTCATGATAACAGGGTAGGACTACCATTTGCTGAACCATAGCCTATCCTACAGTAATATAAGGACTAAATGCATTACATATTACATTTACATTTAAGTCATTTAGCAGACGCTCTTATCCAGAGCGACTTACAAATTGGTGCATTCACCTTATGACATCCAGTGGAACAGCCACTTTACAATAGTGCATCTACATATTTTAAGGGGGGAGGGGGGTGAGAAGGATTACTTTATCCTATCCTAGGTATTCCTTAAAGAGGTGGGGTTTCAGGTGTCTCCGGAAGGTGGTGATTGACTCCGCTGTCCTGGCGTCGTGAGGGAGTTTGTTCCACCATTGGGGAGCCAGAGCAGCGAACAGTTTTGACTGGGCTGAGCGGGAACTGTACTTCCTCAGTGGTAGGGAGGCGAGCAGGCCAGAGGTGGATGAACGCAGTGCCCTTATTTGGGTGTAGGGCCTGATCAGAGCCTGGAGGTACTGAGGTGCCGTTCCCCTCACAGCTCCGTAGGCAAGCACCATGGTCTTGTAGCGGATGCGAGCTTCAACTGGAAGCCAGTGGAGAGAGCGGAGGAGCGGGGTGACGTGAGAGAACTTGGGAAGGTTGAACACTAGACGGGCTGCGGCGTTCTGGATGAGTTGTAGGGGTTTAATGGCACAGGCAGGGAGCCCAGCCAACAGCGAGTTGCAGTAATCCAGACGGGAGATGACAAGTGCCTGGATTAGGACCTGCGCCGCTTCCTGTGTGAGGCAGGGTCGTACTCTGCGGATGTTGTAGAGCATGAACCTACAGGAACGGGCCACCGCCTTGATGTTAGTTGAGAACGACAGGGTGTTGTCCAGGATCACGCCAAGGTTCTTAGCGCTCTGGGAGGAGGACACAATGGAGTTGTCAACCGTGATGGCGAGATCATGGAACGGGCAGTCCTTCCCTGGGAGGAAGAGCAGCTCCGTCTTGCCGAAGTTCAGCTTGAGGTGGTGATCCGTCATCCACACTGATATGTCTGCCAGACATGCAGAGATGCGATTCGCCACCTGGTCATCAGAAGGGGGAAAGGAGAAGATTAATTGTGTGTCGTCTGCATAGCAATGATAGGAGAGACCATGTGAGGTTATGACAGAGCCAAGTGACTTGGTGTATAGCGAGAATAGGAGAGGGCCTAGAACAGAGCCCTGGGGACACCAGTGGTGAGAGCGCATGGTGAGGAGACAGATTCTCGCCACGCCACCTGGTAGGAGCGACCTGTCAGGTAGGATGCAATCCAAGCGTGGGCCACGCCGGAGATGCCCAACTCGGAGAGGGTGGAGAGGAGGATCTGATGGTTCACAGTATCGAAGGCAGCCGATAGGTCTAGAAGGATGAGAGCAGAGGAGAGAGAGTTAGCTTTAGCGGTGCGGAGCGCCTCCGTGATACAGAGAAGAGCAGTCTCAGTTGAATGACTAGTCTTGAAACCTGACTGATTTGGATCAAGAAGGTCATTCTGAGAGAGATAGCGGGAGAGCTGACCAAGGACGGCACGTTCAAGAGTTTTGGAGAGAAAAGAAAGAAGGGATACTGGTCTGTAGTTGTTGACATCGGAGGGATCGAGTGTAGGTTTTTTCAGAAGGGGTGCAACTCTCGCTCTCTTGAAGACGGAAGGGACGTAGCCAGCGGTCAGGGATAAGTTGATGAGCGAGGTGAGGTAAGGGAGAAGGTCTCCGGAAATGGTCTGGAGAAGAGAGGAGGGGATAGGGTCAAGCGGGCAGGTTGTTGGGCGGCCGGCCGTCACAAGACGCGAGATTTCATCTGGAGAGAGAGGGGAGAAAGAGGTCAGAGCACAGGGTAGGGCACTGTGAGCAGAACCAGCGGTGTCGTTTGACTTAGCAAACGAGGATCGGATGTCGTCGACCTTCTTTTCAAAATGGTTGACGAAGTCATCTGCAGAGAGGGAGGAGGGGGGAGGGGGAGGAGGATTCAGGAGGGAGGAGAAGGTGGCAAAGAGCTTCCTAGGGTTAGAGGCAGATGCTTGGAATTTAGAGTGGTAGAAAGTGGCTTTAGCAGCAGAGACAGAGGAGGAAAATGTAGAGAGGAGGGAGTGAAAGGATGCCAGGTCCGCAGGGAGGCGAGTTTTCCTCCATTTCCGCTCGGCTGCCCGGAGCCCTGTTCTGTGAGCTCGCAATGAGTCGTCAAGCCACGGAGCGGGAGGGGAGGACCGAGCCGGCCTGGAAGATAGGGGACATAGAGAGTCAAAGGATGCAGAAAGGGAGGAGAGGAGGGTTGAGGAGGCAGAATCAGGAGATAGGTTGGAGAAGGTTTGAGCAGAGGGAAGAGATGATAGGATGGAAGAGGAGAGAGTAGCGGGGGAGAGAGAGCGAAGGTTGGGACGGCGCGATACCATCCGAGTAGGGGCAGTGTGGGAAGTGTTGGATGAGAGCGAGAGGGAAAAGGATACAAGGTAGTGGTCGGAGACTTGGAGGGAGTTGCAATGAGGTTAGTGGAAAAACAGCATCTAGTAAAGATGAGGTCGAGCGTATTGCCTGCCTTGTGAGTAGGGGGGAAGGTGAGAGGGTGAGGTCAAAGG
>NW_025750169.1:15000-20436 GCF_021184085.1 Oncorhynchus gorbuscha | reverse complement strand
CCCAGTGTATTTATCCCAGTGTTTCCTGTCTCTCTGTACCAGTGTATGTATCCCAGTGTTTCCTGTCTCTCTGTGCCAGTGTATTTATCCCAGTGTTTCCTGTCTCTCTGTGCCAGTGTATTTATCCCAGTGTTTCCTGTCTCTCTGTGCCAGTGTATTTATCCCAGTGTTTCCTGTCTCTCTGGTCCAGTGTATTTATCCCAGTGTTTCCTGTCTCTCTGGTCCAGTGTATTTATCCCAGTGTTTCCTGTCTCTCTGTGCCAGTGTATGTATCCCAGTGTTTCCTGTCTCTCTGGTCCAGTGTATTTATCCCAGTGTTTCCTGTCTCTCTATGCCAGTGTATTTATCCCAGTGTTTCCTGTCTCTCTGGTCCAGTGTATTTATCCCGGTGTTTCCTGTCTCTCTGTGCCAGTGTATTTATCCCAGTGTTTCCTGTCTCTCTATGCCAGTGTATTTATCCCAGTGTTTCCTGTATCTCTGGTCCAGTGTATTTATCCCAGTGTTTCCTGTCTCTCTGGTCCAGTGTATGTATCCCAGTGTTTCCTGTCTCTCTATGCCAGTGTATTTATCCCAGTGTTTCCTGTCTCTCTGGTCCAGTGTATTTATCCCAGTGTTTCCTGTCTCTCTGGGCCAGTGTATGTATCCCAGTGTTTCCTGTCTCTCTGGTCCAGTGTATTTATCCCGGTGTTTCCTGTCTCTCTGTGCCAGTGTATGTATCCCAGTGTTTCCTGTCTCTCTATGCCAGTGTATTTATCCTATGTTTCCTGTCTCTCTGTGCCAGTGTATGTATCCCAGTGTTTCCTGTCTCAATTCAGTGTATTTATCCCAGTGTTTCTGTCTCTCTGTGCCAGTGTATTTATCCCAGTGTCTTGCCCCCAGTGTTTCTGTGCCAGTGTATTTATCCCAGTGTTTCCTGTCTCTCTGGTCCAGTGTATTTATCCCAGTGTTTCCTGTCTCTCTATGCCAGTGTATTTATCCCAGTGTTTCCTGTCTCTCTGGTCCAGTGTATTTATCCCAGTGTTTCCTGTCTCTCTGGTCCAGTGTATGTATCCCAGTGTTTCCTGTCTCTCTGGTCCAGTGTATTTATCCCAGTGTTTCCTGTCTCTCTGTGCCAGTGTATGTATCCCAGTGTTTCCTGTCTCTCTGGTCCAGTGTATTTATCCCAGTGTTTCCTGTCTCTCTGTGCCAGTGTATGTATCCCAGTGTTTCCTGTCTCTCTATGCCAGTGTATTTATCCCAGTGTTTCCTGTCTCTCTGTGCCAGTGTATGTATCCCAGTGTTTCCTGTCTCTGGTCCAGTGTATTTATCCCAGTGTTTCCTGTCTCTCTGGGCCAGTGTATTTATCCCAGTGTTTCCTGTCTCTCTGGTCCAGTGTATTTATCCCAGTGTTTCCTGTCTCTCTGGTCCAGTGTATTTATCCCAGTGTTTCCTGTCTCTCTGGTCCAGTGTATTTATCCCAGTGTTTCCTGTCTCTCTGTCCAGTGTATGTATCCCAGTGTTTCCTGTCTCTCTGGTCCAGTGTATTTATCCCAGTGTTTCCTGTCTCTCTGTGCCAGTGTATGTATCCCAGTGTTTCCTGTCTCTCTGCCAGTGTATTTATCCCAGTGTTTCCTGTCTCTCTGTGCCAGTGTATTTATCCCAGTGTTTCCTGTCTCTCTGGTCCAGTGTATTTATCCCAGTGTTTCCTGTCTCTCTGTGCCAGTCTATTTATCCCAGTGTTTCCTGTCTCTCTATCCCAGTGTATTTATCCCAGTGTTTCTCTCTGGTCCAGTGTATTTATCCCAGTGTTTCCTGTCTCTCTGGCCAGTGTATTTATCCCAGTGTTTCCTGTCTCTCTGGTCCAGTGTATTTATCCCAGTGTTTCCTGTCTCTCTGGTCCAGTGTATTTATCCCAGTGTTTCCTGTCTCTCTGTGCCAGTGTATTTATCCCAGTGTTTCCTGTCTCTCTGGTCCAGTGTATTTATCCCAGTGTTTCCTGTCTCTCTGTGCCAGTGTATTTATCCCAGTGTTTCCTGTCTCTCTGTGCCAGTGTATTTATCCCAGTGTTTCCTGTCTCTCTGGTCCAGTGTATTTATCCCAGTGTTTCCTGTCTCTCTGGTCCAGTGTATTTATCCCAGTGTTTCCTGTCTCTCTGGTCCAGTGTATGTATCCCAGTGTTTCCTGTCTCTCTGGTCCAGTGTATTTATCCCAGTGTTTCCTGTCTCTCTATGCCAGTGTATTTATCCCAGTGTTTCCTGTCTCTCTGGTCCAGTGTATTTATCCCAGTGTTTCCTGTCTCTCTGTGCCAGTGTATTTATCCCAGTGTTTCCTGTCTCTCTGTGCCAGTGTATTTATCCCAGTGTTTCCTGTCTCTCTGGCCAGTGTATTTATCCCAGTGTTTCCTGTCTCTCTGGTCCAGTGTATTTATCCCAGTGTTTCCTGTCTCTCTGGTCCAGTGTATTTATCCCAGTGTTTCCTGTCTCTCTATGCCAGTGTATTTATCCCAGTGTTTCCCTGTCTCTCTGGTCCAGTGTATTTATCCCAGTGTTTCCTGTCTCTCTGGCCAGTGTATTTATCCCAGTGTTTCCTGTCTCTCTGGTCCAGTGTATTTATCCCAGTGTTTCCTGTCTCTCTGGTCCAGTGTATTTATCCCAGTGTTTCCTGTCTCTCTGTGCCAGTGTATGTATCCCAGTGTTTCCTGTCTCTCTGGTCCAGTGTATTTATCCCAGTGTTTCCTGTCTCTCTGGCCAGTGTATTTATCCCAGTGTTTCCTGTCTCTCTGGTCCAGTGTATTTATCCCAGTGTTTCATGTCTCTCTGGTCCAGTGTATTTATCCCAGTGTTTCCTGTCTCTCTGGGCCAGTGTATGTATCCCAGTGTTTCCTGTCTCTCTGGTCCAGTGTATTTATCCCGGTGTTTCCTGTCTCTCTGTGCCAGTGTATGTATCCCAGTGTTTCCTGTCTCTCTATGCCAGTGTATTTATCCCAGTGTTTCATGTCTCTCTGGTCCAGTGTATTTATCCCAGTGTTTCCTGTCTCTCTGCCAGTGTATTTATCCCAGTGTTTCCTGTCTCTCTGGTCCAGTGTATTTATCCCAGTGTTTCCTGTCTCTCTGGTCCAGTGTATTTATCCCAGTGTTTCCTGTCTCTCTATGCCAGTGTATTTATCCCAGTGTTTCCTGTCTCTCTGGTCCAGTGTATTTATCCCAGTGTTTCCTGTCTCTCTGGTCCAGTGTATTTATCCCAGTGTTTCCTGTCTCTCTGTGCCAGTGTATGTATCCCAGTGTTTCCTGTCTCTCTATGCCAGTGTATTTATCCCAGTGTTTCCTGTCTCTCTGGTCCAGTGTATTTATCCCAGTGTTTCCTGTCTCTCTATGCCAGTGTATTTATCCCAGTGTTTCCTGTCTCTCTGGTCCAGTGTATTTATCCCAGTGTTTCCTGTTTCTCTGGTCCAGTGTATTTATCCCAGTGTTTCCTGTCTCTCTGTGCCAGTGTATTTATCCCAGTGTTTCCTGTCTCTCTGTGCCAGTGTATTTATCCCAGTGTTTCCTGTCTCTCTATGCCAGTGTATTTATCCCAGTGTTTCCTGTCTCTCTGTGCCAGTGTATTTATCCCAGTGTTTCCTGTCTCTCTGGTCCAGTGTATTTATCCCAGTGTTTCCTGTCTCTCTGTGCCAGTGTATTTATCCCAGTGTTTCCTGTCTCTCTGGTCCAGTGTATTTATCCCAGTGTTTCCTGTCTCTCTGTGCCAGTGTATTTATCCCAGTGTTTCCTGTCTCTCTATGCCAGTGTATTTATCCCAGTGTTTCCTGTCTCTCTGTGCCAGTGTATTTATCCCAGTGTTTCCTGTCTCTCTGTGCCAGTGTATTTATCCCAGTGTTTCCTGTCTCTCTGGTCCAGTGTATTTATCCCAGTGTTTCCTGTCTCTCTGTGCCAGTGTATTTATCCCAGTGTTTCCTGTCTCTCTGGTCCAGTGTATTTATCCCAGTGTTTCCTGTCTCTCTATGCCAGTGTATTTATCCCAGTGTTTCCTGTCTCTCTGTGCCAGTGTATTTATCCCAGTGTTTCCTGTCTCTCTGTGCCAGTGTATTTATCCCAGTGTTTCCTGTCTCCATGCCAGTGTATTTATCCCAGTGTTTCCTGTCTCTCTGTTCTCTTTTATCCCAGTGTTTCCTGTCTCTCTGGTCCAGTGTATTTATCCTGTTTCCTGTCTCTCGTGCCAGTGTATTTATCTGACCCTGTCTGCTCTGTGCCAGTGTATTTATCCCAGTGTTTCCTGTCTCTCTGTGCCAGTGTATTTATCCCAGTGTTTCCTGCCTCTATGCCAGTGTATTTATCCCAGTGTTTCCTGTCTCTCTGTGCCAGTGTATTTATCCCAGTGTTTCTGTCTCTCTATGCCCTGACCTTTTGTTTCCCTGACTCTAGCCTGTCTGCCTGACCCCTGTTTGCCTGCCCTGACATCTAGCCTGTCTGACCCTTCTGCCTGCCCTGCCACATCTAGCCTGTCTGACCCCTCTGCCTGCCCTGACATTTATCCCTGACATCTAGCCTGTCTCTCTGCCTGCCCTGACATCTTGCCTGTTTTCATGTCACCAGCTGGTTTCCTGCCTGACATCTAGCCTGTTTCTGACCCCTCTTTACCTGCCCTGACATCTAGCCTGCCTGACCCTTCTGCCTGCCCTGACATCTAGCCTGTCTGACCCCTCTGCTGCCTGCCCTGACATCTAGCCTGTCTGACCCTCTCTGACATCTGCCTGCCCTGACATCTAGCCTGCCTGACCCCTCTGCCTGCCCTGACATCTAGCCTGTCTGACCCTTCTGCCTGCCCTGACATCTAGCCTGTCTGACCCTTCTGCCTGCCCTGACATCTAGCCTGTCTGACCCTTCTGCCTGCCCTGACATCTAGCCTGTCTGACCCTTCTGCCTGCCCTGACATCTAGCCTGACCCTTCTGCCTGCCCTGACATCCCTTCTGACCCTTCTGCCTGCCCTGACATCTAGCCTGTCTGACCCTTCTGCCTGCCCTGACATCTAGCCTGTCTGACCCTTCTGCCTGCCCTGACATCTAGCCTGTCTGACCCTTCTGCCTGCCCTGACATCTAGCCTGTCTGACCCTTCTGCCTGCCCTGACATCTAGCCTGTCTGACCCTTCTGCCTGCCCTGACATCTAGCCTGTCTGACCCCTCTGCCTGCCCTGACATCTAGCCTGTCTGACCCCTCTGCCTGCCCATCTAGCCTGTCTGACCCTTCTGCCTGCCCTGACATCTAGCCTGTCTGACCCCTCTGCCTGCCCTGACATCTAGCCTGTCTGACCCTTCTGACATCTAGCCTGTCTCTGCCTGCCCTGACATCTAGCCTGTCTGACCCTTCTGCCTGCCCTGACATCTAGCCTGTCTGACCCTCTGCCTGCCATGACATCTAGCCTGCCTGACCCTTCTGCCTGCCCTGACATCTAGCCTGTC
>NW_025750169.1:0-2500 GCF_021184085.1 Oncorhynchus gorbuscha | reverse complement strand
AGTCCTGTTTATCATTCTGTTATCTCCCCCCAGCCTCCTAGTCCTGTTTATCATTCTGTTATCTCCCCCAGCCTCCTAGTCCTGTTTATCATTCTGTTATCTCCCCCAGCCTCCTAGTCCTGTTTATCATTCTGTTATCTCCCCCAGCCTCCTAGTCCTGTTTATCATTCTGTTATCTCCCCAGCGTCCTAGTCCTGTTTATCATTCTCTTATCTCCCCCCAGCCTCCTAGTCCTGTTTATCATTCTGTGATCTCCCCCAGCCTCCTAGTCCTGTTTATCATTCTGTTATCTCCCCCAGCCTCCTAGTCCTGTTTATCATTCTGTGATCTCCCCAGCCTCCTAGTCCTGTTTATCATTCTGTTATCTCCCCCAGCCTCCTAGTCCTGTTTATCATTCTGTTATCTCCCCCAGCCTCCTAGTCCTGTTTATCATTCTGTTATCTCCCCCAGCCTCCTAGTCCTGTTTATCATTCTCTTATCTCCCCCAGCCTCCTAGTCCTGTTTATCATTCTGTTATCTCCCCCAAGCCTCCTAGTCCTGTTTATCATTCTGTTATCTCCCCAGCCTCCTAGTCCTGTTTATCATTCTGTTATCTCCCCAGCGTCCTAGTCCTGTTTATCATTCTGTTATCTCCCCCAGCCTCCTAGTCCTGTTTATCATTCTGTTATCTCCCCCAGCCTCCTAGTCCTGTTTATCATTCTGTTATCTCCCCCAGCCTCCTAGTCCTGTTTATCATTCTGTTATCTCCCCAGCCTCCTAGTCCTGTTTATCATTCTGTTATCTCCCCCAGCCTCCTAGTCCTGTTTATCATTCTGTTATCTCCCCCAGCCTCCTAGTCCTGTTTATCATTCTGTTATCTCCCCCAGCCTTCTAGTCCTGTTTATCATTCTATCTCCCCCAGCCTTCTAGTCCTGTTTACCATTATGCTATATCCCCCTATTTTAGTCCTATTTATCATTATGTTATCTCCCCCAGCCTCCTAGTCCTGTCTATCATTCTGCTAGTCTCCCACTAGTCTAGTTCTGTTTATCATTCTGTTATATCCACCCTAGTCTAGTCCTGTTTGTCATTCTGTTATCTCTACCTAGTCTAGTCATGTTTATCATTCTCCTATCTCCCCCTGGTCTTGTTTATCATTCTGCTATCTCATCCCCAAGTCTAGCCCTGTTTATCATTATGTTATCTCTCCCCAGTCTAGTCCTGTTTATCATTCGGTTATCTCCCTCCCTTGTCTCCTAGGCTAGTCCAGCCAAAGTAGCATCATTAGCTTTGGCAAATGACCCATGCAGCCATTGTGGTCCAGCCATGGCACGTTAGTGTGTCTTTTAACTGTGGCTAAACAAGTCCATTCACTTGTAAAAGAGAGCCACCATTGGCAGATACTTGGCAAGTCTAACAGAGGAGGCTTTCACACGAGGAGGAAGGACCTTGGAGGGAAAAAACATCACACCGCCTCAGACATTTCTTGGCGTTGAGGAAATATTTATAGTCACATTTGAGTTGACCTAACAAAATGTGGGACACCCCTGTTCAGACTCCGATGGTCTGGGTTTTATTAGTTAGCTGTAGCCTAATAATGGAGTCTCATACAGCAGCCTAGTTGGGCAGTGAGGATGAGGCAGCCCAGAAGTTCATTTTAGAGCGATGTGTTTAGGAGGAGGGCTGTTGTTTTGCGACCCTCTTTGTTCCGGGTGGAATTTGGGGGTTACGGGGCCAGTGGGGTCCTACCCATTCCTTTTAATCAGGTTTGGAAGGAGTCCAATTCTTCTCAGAGAGGAGCAGTGGCTCCTAAATTAGGAAGCAAATACGTTTTCCCTTTGGTTATTGTGCTCTAATACAGAATATATTAAATATATTATAGATATTGATAATATTATAATATGGACAGTAAGCAAAAACATCAAGACCACACAGACATAGGGAGTCCTTATAAAACATCAGGACAGGACCACATAGGGAGTCCTTATAAAACATCAGGACAGGACCACATAGGGAGTCCTTATAAAACATCAGGACAGGACCACATAGACATAGGGAGTCCTTATAAAACATCAGGACAGGACCACATAGACATAGGGAGTCCTTATAAAACATCAAGACAGGACCACATAGACATAGGGAGTCCTTATAAAACATCAAGACAGGACCACATAGACATAGGGAGTCCTTATAAAACATCAAGACCAGGAGTCCATAAAACATCAGGACAGGAGTCCTTATAAAACATCAGGACCAGACATAGGAGTCATTATAAAACATCAAGACAGGACCACATAGACATAGGGAGTCCTTATAAAACATCAAGACAGGACCACATAGACATAGGGAGTCATTATAAAACATCAAGACAGGACCATATACATAGGGAGTCCTTATAAAACATCAAGACAGGACCACATAGACATAGGGAGTCATTATAAACATCAAGACAGGACCACATAGGGAGTCCTTATAAGACATCAGGACAGGACCACACAGACATAGGGAGTCCTTATAAAAC
>NW_025750168.1:0-20437 GCF_021184085.1 Oncorhynchus gorbuscha | reverse complement strand
GCTATTGTCTGACTACTGTAGTATTCACTGAAGTGATTTTGCAGACCATACTATAGTATTCACTGAAGTGATTTTGCAGACAATACTGTAGTATTCACTGAAGTGATTTTGCAGACTATACTGTAGTATTCACTGACGTGATTTTGCAGACTATACTTTGATTTGATTTGGAATGGTCAGGGTATATGTAAATTAAATACTGCAGTTTTTGCTATAGTTTTAAAAAATGTTGTGTTTTTGCGGACATTAATGCAGTATTTACTACAGTGTTTTGTTGTGGATAATACTGTAGAATTTACTATAGTATACTACAACATTATATATAAGTACCACAACTGATCGAGGGATACAACAGTCTGTACAGTAGTATAGTATTCCACAGAATACTACAGTGTACCACAGAATTCTATAGTAAGTACTATAGTAACTGCCTGCAGGGGCAGTGTGTTTGCATGCATATGTGCCTCATCAGAGCGATAGACGGAGAGAGGGAGACGGAGAGCAGAGGGAGAGAGGGAGACGGAGAGCAGAGGGAGAGAGAGACGGAGAGAGAGAGGGAGAGAGAGACGGAGAGAGAGAGGGAGAGAGGAGACGGAGAGCAGAGGGAGAGACAGACAGAGAGAGACTGAGAGAGAGAGAGGGAGAGAGAGACGGAGAGAGAGAGGGAGAGAGAGACGGGAGAGAGGGAGACGGAGAGAGACGGAGAGCAGAGGGAGAGAGAGACGGGAGAGAGAGATGGAGAGAGAGAGGGGAGAGAGACGACGGAGAGAGGGAGACGGAGAGAGAGATGGAGAGAGAGACGGAGAGAGAGAGGAGACAGACGGAGAGAGAGACAGAGACGGGAGAGAGGGGAGAGAGAGACGGAGAGAGAGAGACAGAGAGCAGAGGGAGAGAGATGGAGAGCAGAGGGAGAGAGAGACGGAGAGAGAGAGGGAGAGAGAGAGACGGAGAGAGAGAGGGAGACAGACGGAGAGAGAGAGGGAGACAGACGGAGAGAGAGAGGGAGAGAGAGACAGAGAGACGGAGAGAGAGAGGGAGAGAGACGGAGAGAGGGAGACGGAGAGCAGAGGGAGAGAGAGACGGAGAGCAGAGGGAGAGAGAGACGGAGAGCATAGGGAGAGAGAGACGGAGAGCAGAGGGAGAGAGAGACGGAGAGAGAGAGAAAGAGAGACGGAGAGCAGAGGGAGACAGACGGAGAGAGAGACAGAGACGGAGAGAGGGGGAGAGAGAGACGGAGAGAGAGAGACAGAGAGCAGAGGGAGAGAGACGGAGAGCAGAGGGAGAGAGAGACGGAGAGAGAGAGGGAGAGAGAGAGACGGAGAGAGAGAGGGAGGCAGACGGAGAGAGAGAGAGAGAGAGAGATACTTAGAGAGAGAGGGAGACAGACGGAGAGAGAGAGGGAGAGAGAGACAGAGAGACGGAGAGAGAGAGGGAGAGAGACGGAGAGAGGGAGACGGAGAGCAGAGGGAGAGAGAGACAGAGAGCAGAGGGAGAGAGAGACGGAGAGCATAGGGAGAGAGAGACGGAGAGCATAGGGAGAGAGAGACGGAGAGCAGAGGGAGAGAGAGACGGAGAGCAGAGGGAGAGAGGGAGACGGAGAGCAGAGGGAGAGACAAACAGAGAGAGACGGAGAGAGAAAGGGAGAGAGCAGAGGGAGAGAGGGAGACGGAGAGCAGAGGGAGAGACAAACAGAGAGAGACGGAGAGAGAGGGAGAGAGAGACGGAGAGAGAAAGGGAAAGAGAGACGGGAGAGAGGAGATGGAGAGAGACGGAGAGCAGAGGGAGAGAGAGACGGAGAGAGAGATGGAGAGAGAGAGGGAGAGAGAGACGGGAGAGAGGGAGATTGAGAGAGAGACGGAGAGACGGAGAGAGAGAGAGAGAAAGAGAGACTTTACATGACCTGAGAGAGAGACAGAGACGGAGAGGGGGAGAGAGACGGAGAGAGGAGACGGAGAGCAGAGGGAGAGAGAGACGGAGAGAGAGACAGAGAGCAGAGGAGAGATAGATAGCAGAGGGAGAGAGACGAGAGCAGAGGGAGAGAGAGACGGAGAGGGAGAGAGAGAGAGACAGAGAGAGAGAGGGAGACAGATCGAGAGTGAGAGGGAGA
This sequence comes from Oncorhynchus gorbuscha, assembly GCF_021184085.1. Taxonomy (NCBI): domain Eukaryota; kingdom Metazoa; phylum Chordata; class Actinopteri; order Salmoniformes; family Salmonidae; genus Oncorhynchus; species Oncorhynchus gorbuscha. Next base: position 18,330 of record NW_025750168.1, on the reverse strand, counting down.
GAGAGAGACGAGAGAGAGAGGGAGACAGACGGAGAGAGAGAGGGAGAGAGAGACAGAGAGACGGAGAGAGAGGAGAGAGAGATCGGAGAGAGACGGAGAGCAGAGGGAGACAGAGGGGTAAAATAAACAGAAATAACGAGGAAATAGATTAAAACAGTCAAGGGAGGGATTATTATAGAGAGAGGAAAAGAAAAGAGTGGGAGAGAGAGAGATAGAGAGAGTGAGAGAGTGATTTCAGGAGGGGGAAAGAAAGATAGAGAGATAAAAGGAGAGAGATAAAAAGGAGAGAGAGAGATAGAGAGATAAAAGGAGAGAGATACAAGGAGAGAGAGAGAGAGATAAAAGGAGAGAGAGAGAGATACAAGGAGAGAGATAAAAGGAGGAGAGAGAGCGAGAGATAAAAGGAGAGAGATACAAGGAGAGAAAGAGAGATGAAAGGAGAGAGAGAGAGAGATACAAGGAGAGAGAGAGAGATAAAAGGAGAGAGAGAGAGAGAGAGGGTAGTAGTGTAGAGTATAAAATGCTAGCATCATGTGATGTAGTCATAGGTGATGTTCCCACAACCTCTACATTGGTTCACAGCAATGCCCTGCCATTAAACCCATCACACACACGCCATCACACACAGCTATTAAATCGATCACGCCCCCCAGAGAAAATCAACTTGATGTTTAAACGGCCCGCTAAAGGAGGATGAAGGGTCTTTAACCCTAGGCTATAGGGAAGGAATGCTTATTGCATCCCGGTGACCAATACTACATTGGCTGCTGAATGCTACTGATAGATTAGCTAGGGTAGCTGATAGCTAGATGCTACTGATAGATTAGCTAGTGTAGCTGATAGCTAGATGCTACTGATAGATTAGCTAGTGTAGCTGATAGCTAGATGCTACTGATATATTAGCTAGTGTGCTGATAGCTAGAAGCTACTGATATATTAGCTAGTGTAGCTGATATATAGATGCTACTGATAGATTAGCTAGTGTAGCTGATAGCTAGATGCTACTGATAGAGATGCTACTGATATATTAGCTAGTGTAGCTGATAGCTAGATGCTACTGATATATTATCTAGTGTAGCTGATAGCTAGATGCTACTGATATATTAGCTAGCGTAGCTGATAGTTAGATGCTACTGATAGAACAGCTAGTGTAGCTGATAGCTAATGATAGGATCCTGACACATGTCCTTTTCCTTAAAGACCAATGGGAATTTGAAAGTGTTGTAGGTCCCTAACGAGGTAGTATAGCTTCCTACATCTCCAACTGTGTTGAAAGAAGAAGATAGTATGGAAGGATGCATTTTAAGTGTTGGAAAAGGGCCCCAAAGGTCAATCTGTAGTTGTCCCTATATCATCCTTTAGAATTCAAGAAAGAATTCAAGAATTCAAGAAAGAAAGAATTCAAGAATTCAAGAAAGAAAGAAAGAAAGAAAGAAAGAAAGAAAGAAAGAAAGAAAGAATTAAAGAAAGAATTAAAGAAAGAATTAAAGAAAGAATTAAAGAAAGAATTCAAGAAAGAAAGAAAGTTCAAGAAAGAATTCAAGAAAGAAAGAAAGAAAGAAAGTTAAAGAAAGTTGAAAAAATTGAAAGAATTCAGAAAGAAAGAAAAAAGAAAGAAAATAAAAGGAGGGAAAGAAAGAAGGAAAGAAAGAATGGATGGATGGATGCATATTTAAAGAATTGGAACAGGGCCTAAAGCTCTGTAGACTGAAGTTGTCCTTATAGCATCTTAACAAGATAAAGCATAGTCCTTCAGTGAATGCTGGCTGTCGCCCACATAGAAACAGTCCCACAGTAAAAGGCTGTTCGTCAGTAGAGCAGCTCACTAGCAGAAGGCTCTCCACTGTTTGATTTGAGGAGCAGACTTCACACAGACCGCAGACGGATACGGGTCTGCGCACAAACACACACACAATAACATACACACAGTAACAGACACGGGTACACACACGCACGAGCAGAGCGTGAACACACACATCAATATAAGATGGTTAGAGGTCCTGTGAAGAAAAGAAGATGGACACACAGTACTGGCTCAAAATAAAATCAGTTCTAGTCTTTGGTGTCAGATTGCTATATTAGGCTGAGTCAAGACTTTCACCCCCTGCCACCCACTTATAGGCAGCAGTCATCTATAGAGAAACACACGGTTTACGTTACGTAACAGAGTTTGTAAGTGTGTCACACCCACTCTCTGGGAGCTGACAGGTTGTAGAGAGAGAAATAGAGACAGACAGATGAGAGAGAGACTGATGAGAGAGAGAGAGAGAGAGAGAGAGAGAGAGAGAGAGAGAGAGAGAGAGAGAGAGAGAGAGAGAGAGAGAGAGAGAGAGAGAGGAGAGAGAGAGGGAGAGAGAGAGGGAGAGAGAGAGAGAGAGAGAGAGAGGAGAGAGAGAGAGAGAGTAGAGAGAGGGATATAGAGGGATATATATATATATATAAGATGATATTTTAGAAAGGAGAGGGAGAGAGAGTGAGGGAGAGGGAGAGGAGGGGAGAGAGACAGACGGAGAGAGAGACAGACGGAGAGAGAGGGAGAGGGAGAGAGAGACAGACGGAGAGAGACGGAGAGAGAGAGGGAGAGAGACACAGAGAGTACACAGAGAGTACACAGCGGAAGAATACCTGACCACTGTGACTGACCCAAAATTAAGGAAAGCTTTGACTATGTACAGACTCAGTGAGCATAGCCTTGCTATTGAGAAAGGCCGACGTGAGGCAGACATGGCTCTCAAGAAGACAGGCTATGTGCTCACTGCCCACAAAAAATGAGGTGGAAACTGAGCTGCACTTCCTAACCTCCTGCCCAATGTATGACCATATTAGAGAGACATATTTCCCTCAGATTACACAGATCCACAAAGAATTCGAAAACAAACCCAATTTTGAAAAACTCCCATATCTACTGGGTGAAATTCCACAGTGTGCCATCACAGCAGCAAGATTTGTGACCTGTTGCCACGAGAAAAGGGCAACCAGTGAAGAACAAACACCATTGTAAATACAACCCATATTTATGCTTATTTATTTTTATCTTGTGTCCTTCAACTATTTGTACATTGTATATATATATATATATAATATGACATTTGTAATGTCTTTACTGTTTTGAAACTTCTGTATGTGTAATGTTTACTGTTCATTTTGTTTTTTTTCACCTTATATATTCACTTTGTATGTTGTCTACCTCACTTGCTTTGGCAATGTTAACACATGTTTCCCCATGCCAATAAAGCCATTGAATTGAAAGAGAGAGAGAGAGAGAGAGAGAGAGAGAGAGAGAGAGAGAGAGAGAGAGAGAGAGAGAGAGAGAGAGCAGACGGCGAGAGAGAGAGAGAGAGAGAGAGAGAGAGAGAGAGAGAGAGAGAGAGAGAGAGAGAGAGAGACATAGAGAGAGACAGAGAGAGAGAGAGAGAGAGAGAGAGAGAGAGAGAGAGAGAGAGAGAGAGAGAGAGAGAGAGAGAGAGAGAGAGACTTTGACTTTTGGTCTTTCTTTATTGAAACATTCTTAATTCATTTAAAACTCCTTTACTCCTAAAATAAATAACAAACAAAAAATAAAATAAATAAATAAATAAAAATACACAAAAACCCTCTCCTACAACCGTATATCAAAACATCTTCCCCAGCAATACAGACAGCCCCCAACACACCATATCTCCTCAAACATCTCCACATTTGATCATTTTATAGAACTCAAACTCAACCCTAAGGCGCGCAGAGACCATCCCATGAAACAGTAGTAAAGGTCTGTTATCCCCCCACCTTTGACCCTGTTCCTCCTTGTTAGCCAAATAGCTAACTTTGCCTGAGCAAACAGAAAATTCAACAAAACACATTTTTCTTTCTCCTACTCGAATACCTGTATCCCATTATAAACATCCCAACAGCAAAAATCCCCCCAACCTGTCACACAGACATTCCAACAGAGACATTAATGGCATTAACCTGGTGCACACAGAAAACACATGAATTACAGTTTCTTTCATTTGACAGAAAGGACACCCCTGCCCAATTCCCGGATCAACCCGTGCCAACCAGCTGTTAGTGGCCAGGGCTCCATGAAGAACCCTCCACTGGAGGTCCCTGACCTCTTTGGTACTGGGGGTTTGTAGAGCCCCTCCATCTAAAACCCACCATACTCTCTGCCCCACATACCCCCTGCCACTGATGTGCCTTCACTCCTGTTAGGCTTCTAATGCTCCCTTACCAGCAACGCAGAGGTTGTAGAGGCTTTACCTCCACCCCTCAAACTCCCCCAGGCTCGGAATGTTAAAATCTAACAAGTCCTCCAGACCCCCATGCCAGTCTCAATCCTCCGTCACCTGCAGTGGCGGGAACATTGGTGGCCCCTCTCCCTTTGGCCTCTCAAACACTCCCCTTACCGGCTCAGACAGTGCCTCCTGGACCTCTCCAGGAATCTCAGCAACCTAAGAGACGTTATTCCTGTTTGTTGCGCCAAGACCTCCGGGGTTTTCCACCCCTCCTCTCCCAGCAGTCTCAGGTCACCCAGCCTTTGTAAACCCCCTGCCATCAGTTGCCTCTGCAGGGTGGCCGACTGAACCGATCTCAAAGGGATGGCTGGGTTGTGGAAGATGGGCTCCTCCACACCCCACTGCCCAGGCTCCACACCCCCTTCTCGTGTGGGCCTTAGCAGCTGCCAGGCCCTCAGCACCACAGAGTAAAACTCTGAGAGACCTGCTGTACTCAGCCTCTCCAGCTTCATGAGGAACAGCTGCCGGTCCCAACCTAATCCGCCAGCTCTCCTCCAGCAGCGCGCATGCTAGTTCCCTCCAGCCAACACATCAGTGTGGTAGCAGTCTCTGCACCGCCTTTAGTCGGAAAGCAGCCATCCTGCTCTCCAGTTCCACCAGGCCCTGTCCTCCTTCGTGGACGGTCATGTACAAAACTGCTGCCTTCAGCCAGTGATGTCCCGACCAAAAAGTCCACCAGCTTGCGTTGCAGGTCTGCAAGCAGACCAGCGGGGGGTTGAGGACAGCCAGTTTATGCCACAAGGAAGATGCCACCAGGTTGTTGATTATCAGCACCCTCCCTCTATATGACACTTGGGATAGGAGCCACCTCCACCTGGCCAGTCTTGACACCACTGCCTGTGTCAGCCCCTCCCAGTTCTTGCTGACCCACCTCCGAGCCCCAGGTACACCCCCAACACTTTAAGCCCTTCACAACCCCTGCAAACCCCCTGGAAGCAGAGGAGGAGCCCCCTATCCCCCCATGCCCCACATAACAGAGCTTTGCTCTTTCCCCAGTTACCTTAGCTGATGAAGCTCCCTCATACACCTTCAGACTGGTCTCTAGTTCCTGCATATCTTGCCCATCCCTGACCATCACAGAAACATCATCTGCATATGCTGAGACTGCAATTCCTGTCACCACATCCATGCCTGTCCAGCACACTCCCACTGCAGTCTCCTGCGTAGCAATCCCTAAAAAAGGCTCAATGGCTAGTGTGTACAGCTGCCCAGATAGAGGGCATCCTTGTCTAATTCCCGTCTCACCCAGACTGGCCTGCTGGGCCCCCTCCCACCTTAACCATACATGACGCCCCAGCATACAACAGCTTCACACAGGTCACAAAACTCTTCCAAACCCAAACACAGACATCACATTAAACAGATACTCATGATCCGCTCTATCAAAAGCCTTCTCTTGATCTAAAGAGACCAGTCAAAGTTCACATTAGAACCTCTCGACAAATCCAACATGTCCCTAATCAAGAACAAGTTTGTCCGTGATTGAGCGTCCCGGTACACAACAATATGTCTGGTCCTTGTGTATTATAGAGTCAGATGGGACTTCCAGTCTTTAGAGAGGACCTTGGCAAAAAATCTTGTAGTCTGCACAGAGTAATGCCCAGGCCTCCAGTTCTTAAAGTTCACACAAGTCCCCTTTTTGGGCAAGAGAGTCAGAGCCGCCCGAACGGCAGCTCATCGGCAACTCTCCTACCCCGACGCATTCTTGCAACACGCAAAAGAAATCCTGTCCAATTGTTCCCCAGAATTTTTGTAAAATTCCACATGGGGAAGATCCATCAACCCCGGGTGCCACGACAGGGGACATCTGGAGTTACTGCCTCTGTCAGTTCATGTGGTAACAGAGGAATATCCCATTTCATCCCTCTGTGCCGAGAAGGCTTAAGGGAGTCTGCAAACAAGACCTGAGCACACATAGGATCACACATTTCTGCCCTATTCAATTCAGTATAAAAACTCCACAGTCCGGCTCCCGCATCTCCCCCACCACAGAGGTCACCCGCCCATCAGACAGCCGTAGACAATGCATACCCTTGGCTTCCACTGCTCTGTCTTTCCAAACCAAAGAAGAAGGAGCTGGGAGCATCCATCTCCTTGAGCATGGAGAACCTGGCTCTTACAAATTACTCCTTTGCTTTAACCTGGAAAAAACTGCCCAGGTCCTACGTAGTGCGGCTAAGTTAGCCTGGAGGCCTACGTGCCTTGCCCCACCATCTCTACCTCCATCTCACTAATACACCACTCTAGTTCCCCCAATACTCTCCTAGCCTCTGAGGATGAGAGAGCTGTGTACTGTTGACAGAAAGCCGAGATTGCACTTTCCCCACATCCCACCACTGACTCAGAGACTCATACTCCTCTCTTCGCTGCCTCCATCTTTCCCAAAGTCTGGAAACCTGGCAAAAAGTGGCATCTTGTAAGAGCTTTACATTGAACTTCCAATAAGATGCCTGCCGGGACCTGGTGGAAATAGACAGCCGAGCCATGGTTATGTGGTGATCCAAAACCCCACTGGGAGAATGGTAGCACCCAGAAGCCTATTGCTCTGATTCCTGGACATGTAAAAACGATCAAGTCGAGCTGCACTCACCCTAGCCCCAAAAACCTTCACCCACGTATACTGTCTTGTGTTTGGATGTTTAGTTCTCCAAACATCCACTAGGTCAAACTGATTAAAGATGTCCCTTAACACTCCCACTGACACTGAATGAGGCTCTTCCCCATTTCTGTCTTTTGTAAAATCCATTGTACAGTTCCAGTCACCTCCGATCACCAGCGTCTCCTCAGGCGCTACTTGTGAGAGTTCCTGTCTAAGACTCCCAAATAGAACCCCTCTTTCTCTCCCTGTGTTAGGCGCATACACATTTATAAAGACAAAACACATGTTGTTAATTTCTGCTTTAACAACAAGCAACCTACCCCTACACACCTCCTTTGAGGAGCAAATTTTTACAGCCAGACCCGGTGCAAAAAGGACTGCCACCCCTGCACTAAGATTTGTCCCATGGCTCAACACTTGCCCCTTTCACAGAGCCCCCAATCAACTTCATTCACCACATCACTATCGTCTCCTGCCAGAAGAAACAACACCTGTACTTGTTTATGTTTTACATATTCTCTCAGCACTCCTCTCGCATCTCTGGCGCCATTTATATTAAGCAGAAGGCCTACCGAAAAGTCCATAGAAGTGGGAGAAAGCCGAGAGAAATAGACTAATAGCAAAGCTCAAAAAGCCCCAGTGTCAGTAGATATTAAACATTTAAACAGTGTCTGAAGTAAACCTTTACGCACTGTTGTGACCCACTTCCTCAACCTAAACCGTTTCTTGGGTGAGAGGACACCATGCCCCTCATTTCTCATAGCATGTTGTACTTTGATCTTCAAGAAACTTTCTAGGATCAGGAAAAAAGCCTCAAGATTAACTTTTTTTCCCCTTAGTCTCATTCAGGAACCTTGTCAGTTCTCTCAATGTGTACTTAGACCCCTCTGGTTGACTGGCTGTCAGCTCCGGGCCAATTGAAGAGGAGTCTGAAAAAATACCTCCTCATCCTCTTCCTCAGACTCACTTTCCTCCTCTTCTCTATCTCCCACCCTGACCACCTGCCCTTTCTCTCTGGTTAGGGCCTCACCCTCAGCAACAGGCAACATTTCCATGGTGCCTTTGTCCACACCCTTTTTATTTTTCCTCTTGACACCCTCCTCCTCCTCCCCTAATCTCTTACACTTCCCCACTATACTCTCCTCATCCACTAGAATAACCTGACTAGACGCAGTATCATCTGCACCACCCTCCATAGCATGACTAGGGCCAGCCTCAGCTACAACACCCTCCATAGCATGACTAGGGCCAGCCTCAGCTACAACACCCTCCATAGCATGACTAGGGCCAGCCTCAGCTACAACACCCTCCATAGCATGACTAGGGCCAGCCTCAGCTACAACACCCTCCATAGCATGACTAGGGCCAGCCTCAGCTACAACACCCTCCATAGCATGACTAGGCCCAGCCTCAGCTACCCCACCATCTCCTTACCCCCTGCATTTTGACCTCGATTTCCCCCCCTTGCGCTCGTACCCTCCCCTTGTCTATGGCCTTTATGTGGGCACGCAAAGCTCTTGTGCCCCAAATCCCCACATTCAAAACACCGTAGACTATCTGTGCTGGCAAAACCTGCATAGAGCCCCTCCCCATGCCTCACTTTAAAATGCACATTTAGCTGTTGCTCATTATTGTTCAGAAACATAAACACTTGCCTCCTGAATGAAACAACGTGCTTAACGGCATCTGCCTGAAAACCTGCTGACAGTACACGGAAACCGCTAGCAAACTTACCAAAACGACTCAGCTCTTTCCTAATTTGATCATCCGTAATAAACGGAGGCAAATTTGCCACTACAACTCTTGTTGAAGGGGTAGAGAGAGGTGAAATTGACACCAACACATCCCTTACAAATATTCCGCTAGCAATTAGCCTACCGACCAAATTAGCCCTTTTCATGAACACAACCACAGCCTTGTTCATTCTAGAAGCAGAATGTATAAACTCAGCTCCTACCTGTTCACCGACCGCGAGCAGAACCTCCTCCACCTTAACTCCGTTCTCAGGAACACACCTGAATCCATGCTGCATCGACAGCGTCTCCTGCGCGCTAGGCTGAGAAGCCATTGCGCACACTAGACCTTGCAACCCCCCGGAACGTTACTCTGTCCTCTTCCACCCTAACTTTGAAAAAAAACTTTGGATACCGCTAAAAACAAATATTGCATTAACCCTCCACCATAGAAAATAACATGTAAAGAAAAGAATAGAATCAAGAAAGTTAGTTAGGATAGAGCTTTCCACACCAAACACTCAAACTCCAAAAAAAACCCAGCATGCACCTAGAGAGAGAGAGAGAGAGAGAGAGAGAGAGAGAGAGAGAGAGAGGGCGAGAGAGGGCGAGAGAGGGCGAGAGAGAGAGAGAGAGAGAGGGCGAGAGAGAGAGAGAGAGAGAGAGAGAGAGAGAGAGAGAGAGAGAGAGAGAGAGAGAGAGAGAGAGAGAGAGAGAGAGAGAGAGAGAGAGAGAGAGAGAGAGAGAGAGAGAGAGAGAGAGAGAGAGAGAGGGAGAGAGAGAGAGAGAGAGAGAGGCGAGAGAGAGAGGGAGAGAGAGAGAGAGAGAGAGAGAGAGAGAGAGAGAGAGAGAGAGAGAGAGAGAGAGAGAGAGAGAGAGAGAGAGAGAGAGAGAGAGAGAGAGAGAGAGAGCGAGAGAGAGAGAGAGAGAGAGAGAGAGAGAGAGAGAGAGAGAGAGAGAGAGAGAGAGAGAGAGAGAGAGAGAGAGAGAGAGAGAGAGAGAGAGAGAGAGAGAGAGAGAGAGAGAGAGAGAGAGAGGGCGAGAGAGAGAGAGAGAGAGAGAGAGAGAGAGAGAGAGAGCGAGAGAGAGAGAGAGAGAGAGAGAGAGAGAGAGGGCGAGAGAGAGAGAGAGAGAGAGAGAGAGAGAGAGAGAGAGAGAGAGAGAGAGAGAGAGAGAGAGAGAGAGAGAGAGAGAGAGAGAGAGAGAGAGAGAGAGAGAGAGAGGGCGAGAGAGAGAGAGAGAGAGAGAGAGAGAGAGAGAGAGAGAGAGAGAGAGAGAGAGACAGAGAGAGAGAGAGAGAGAGGGCGAGAGGGGAGAGAGAGGGAGATGTATCAGAAGGGACAGAGAGAAAGACGTTGTGACAGACAGCAAAATAACTTCCCTCTGTCATTGTTGTTAGTTATTATTCTCTGTCAGTTAGTCTACATCTCTGACTGGCAGTCTAGTGATAGTTAGTCTACATCTCTGACTGCCAGTCTAGTGTCAGTTAGGCTACATCTCTGACTGGCAGTCTAGTGATAGTTAGTCTACATCTCTGACTGGCAGTCTAGTGTTAGTTAGTCTACATCTCTGACTGGCAGTCTAGTGATAGTTAGTCTACATCTCTGACTGGCAGTCTAGTGATAGTTAGTCTACATCTCTGACTGGCAGTCTAGTGTCAGTTAGGCTACATCTCTGACTGGCAGTCTAGTGTTAGTTAGTCTACATCTCTGACTGGCAGTCTAGTGATAGTTAGTCTACATCTCTGACTAGCAGTCTAGTGTCAGTTAGTCTACATCTCTGACTGGCAGTCTAGTGTCAGTTAGTCTACATCTCTGACTAGCAGTCTAGTGTCAGTTAGGCTACATCTCTGACTGGCAGTCTAGTGATAGTTAGTCTACATCTCTGACTGGCAGTCTAGTGTTAGTTAGTCTACATCTCTGACTGGCAGTCTAGTGTCAGTTAGTCTACATCTCTGACAAGCAGTCTAGAGTGTCAGTTTGTCTATGGTTATGTCTAAGTGTGCTCCCAAATGGCACCCTGAATGAATGCAGTACTGTTGACCAGAGCCCTATGGGGTTAAAGGAATAGGGTGCCATTTGGAACACAGCCTATTCAGTAAAGAGTTCAGTCAGTCAGTCAGTGTGACCAAAATCTATTGTGAGAAAACCAATCACATTCTCTCCACACACACAAACAAACAAGGTGCAAGGACAGCAAACATGTTTCATTTCAAGTGAGCCATAAATACAAGTTTGACCGACAAGGTGCCCTCTCTACTATAGGGTAGGGTAGTACAGTAGACCTCTATAGTCATACTGAATGATCTGTGACAGGGTAGTACAGTAGACCTCTATAGTCATACTGAATGATCTGTGACAGGGTAGTACAGTACAGACCTCTATAGTCATACTGAATGATCTGTGACAGGGTGATACTGACCTCTATAGTCATACTGAGATCGGTGACAGGGTAGTACAGTAGACCTCTATAGTCATACTGAATGATCTGTGACAGGGTAGTACAGTAGACCTCTATAGTCATACTGAATGATCTGTGACAGGGTAGTACAGTAGACCTCTATAGTCATACTGAATGATCTGTGACAGGGTAGTACAGTAGACCTCTATAGTCATACTGAATGATCTGTGACAGGGTAGTACAGTAGACCTCTATAGTCATACTGAATGATCTGTGACAGGGTAGTACAGTAGACCTCTATAGTCATACTGAATGATCTGTGACAGGGTAGTACAGTAGACCTCTATAGTCATACTGAATGATCTGTGACAGGGTAGTACAGTAGACCTCTATAGTCATACTGAATAATCTGTGACAGGGTAGTACAGTAGACCTCTATAGTCATACTGAATGATCTGTGACAGGGTAGTACAGTAGACCTCTATAGTCAATCTGAATGATCTGTGACAGGGTAGTACAGTAGACCTCTATAGTCATACTGAATGATCTGTGACAGGGTAGTACAGTAGACCTCTATAGTCATACTGAATGATCTGTGACATGGTAGTACAGTAGACCTATATAGTCATACTGAATGATCTGTGACACGGTAGTACAGTAGACCTCTATAGTCATACTGAATGATCTGTGACAGGGTAGTACAGTAGACCTCTATAGTCATACTGAATGATCTGTGACAGGGTAGTACAGTAGACCTCTATAGTCATACTGAATGATCTGTGACAGGGTAGTACAGTAGGCCTCTATAGTCATACTGAATGATCTGTGACAGGGTAGTACAGTAGACCTCTATGGTCATACTGAATGATCTGTGACAGGGTAGTACAGTAGACCTCTATAGTCATACTGAATGATCTGTGACAGGGTAGTACAGTAGACCTCTATAGTCATACTGAATGATCTGTGACAGGGTAGTACAGTGACCTCTATAGTCATACTGAATGATCTGTGACAGGGTAGTACAGTAGACCTCTATAGTCATACTGAATGATCTGTGACAGGGTAGTACAGTAGGCCTCTATAGTCATACTGAATGATCTGTAACAGGGTAGTACAGTAGACCTTTATAGTCATACAGAATGATCTGTGACAGGGTAGTACAGTAGACCTCTATAGTCATACTGAATGATCTGTGACAAAGTAGTACAGTAGACCTCTATAGTCATACTGAATGATCTGTGACAGGGTAGTACAGTAGACCTCTATAGTCATACTGAATGATCTGTGACAGGGTAGTACAGTAGACCTCTATAGTCATACTGAATGATCTGTGACAGGGTAGTACAGTAGACCTCTATAGTCATACTGAATTATCTGTGACAGGGTAGTACAGTAGGCCTCTATAGTCATACTGAATGATCTGTGACAGGGTAGTACAGTAGGCCTCTATAGTCATACTGAATGATCTGTAACAGGGTAGTACAGTAGACCTCTATAGTCATAGTGAATGATATGTGACAGGGTAGTACAGTAGACCTCTATAGTCATACTGAATGATCTGTGACAGGGTAGTACAGTAGACCTCTATAGTCATACTGAATGATCTGTAACAGGGTAGTACAGTAGACCTCTATAGTCATACTGAATGATCTGTGACAGGAGTAGTACAGTAGACCTCTATAGTCATACTGAATGATCTGTGACGAGGTAGTACAGTAGACCTCTATAGTCATACTGAATGATCTGTGACAGGGTAGTACAGTAGACCTCTATAGTCATACTGAATGATCTGTGACAGGGTAGTACAGTAGACCTCATACTGAATGATCTGTGACAGGGTAGTACAGTAGACCTCTATAGTCATACTGAATGATCTGTGACAGGGTAGTACAGTAGACCTCTATAGTCATACTGAATGATCTGTGACAGGGTAGTACAGTAGACCTCTATAGTCATACTGAATGATCTGTGACAGGGTAGTACTGTAGACCTCTATGGTCATACTGAATGATCTGTGACAAGGTAGTACAGTAGACCTCTATAGTCATACTGAATGATCTGTGACAGGGTAGTACAGTAGACCTCTATAGTCATACTGAATGATCTGTAACAGGGTAGTACAGTAGACCTCTATAGTCATACTGAATGATCTGTGACAGGGTAGTACAGTAGACCTCATACTGAATGATCTGTGACAGGGTAGTACAGTAGACCTCTATAGTCATACTGAATGATCTGTGACAGGGTAGTACAGTAGACCTCTATAGTCATACTGAATGATCTGTGACAGGGTAGTACAGTAGACCTCTATAGTCATACTGAATGATCTGTGACAGGGTAGTACAGTAGACCTCTATAGTCATACTGAATGATCTGTGACAGGGTAGTACAGTAGACCTCTATAGTCATACAGAATGATCTGTGACAGGGTAGTACAGTAGACCTCTATAGTCATACAGAATGATCTGTGACATGGTAGTACAGTAGACCTCTATAGTCATACTGAATGATCTGTGACAGGGTAGTACAGTAGACCTCTATAGTCATACTGAATGATCTGTGACAGGGTAGTACAGTAGACCTCTATGGTCATACTGAATGATCTGTGACAGGGTAGTACAGTAGGCCTCTATAGTCATACTGAATGATCTGTGACAGGGTAGTACAGTAGACCTCTATAGTCATACTGAATGATCTGTGACAGGGTAGTACAGTAGACCTCTATAGTCATACTGAATGATCTGTGACAGGGTAGTACAGTAGACCTCTATAGTCATACTGAATGATCTGTGACCCAGGGTAGTACAGTAGGCCTCTATAGTCATACTGAATGATCTGTGACAGGGTAGTACAGTAGAGCCTCTATGATCATACTGAATGATCTGTGACAGGGTAGTACAGTAGACCTCTATAGTCATACTGAATGATCTGTGACAGGTAGTACAGTAGACCTCTATAGTCATACTGAATGATCTGTGACAGGGTAGTACAGTAGGCCTCTATAGTCATACTGAATGATCTGTGACAGGGTAGTACAGTAGACCTCTATGTCATACTGAATGATCTGTGACAGGAGTAGTACAGTAGACCTCTATAGTCATACTGAATGATCTGTGACAGGGTAGTACAGTAGACCTCTATAGTCATACTGAATGATCTGTGACAGGGTAGTACAGTAGACCTCTATAGTCATACTGAATGATCTGTGACAGGGTAGTACAGTAGACCTCTATAGTCATACTGAATGATCTGTGACAGGGTTAATTCTGCATGGTTACAGGGTTAATTGTCACGCCTTGGTCATTGTATTTTGTGTTTTTGTTATATGTTTGGGTAGGCCAGGGTGTGACATGGGTTTATGTGTTGTTTTTCGTATTGGTGTTTGTAGTATTTGGGATCGCGGCTAATTAGGGGTGTTGTATAGGCTTGGCTGCCTGAGGCAGTTCTCAATCAGAGTCAGGTGCTTCGCGTTGTCTCTGATTGGGAGCCGTATTTAGGCAGCCTGACTTTCGCTTTGTATTTTGTGGGTGTTTGTTCCTGTCTCTGTGTTGTAGTCACCAGATAGGCGGTAGTTTCACGTTCCGTTCTGTTGTTTTTGTATTTAGTTCAGTTATTTCATGTACCTCGATACTTTCATTAAAGTCATGAGTAACCTACACGCTGCATTTCGGTCTGTGAGCAGTGGTGGGTGTTTCTGTACGTTTGTCTGTTGTAAGAAGAGAGTCAGACCGAAATGCAGCGTGTAGGTTACTCATGACTTTGATGAATGAAAACGGTACATGAAATAACTGAAATACGAAAACAGCAAAGCAGCATTGAAACTAATTACATCCTATCTGGTGACTGCTACACAGAGATAGGAACAAACACCCAAGAAATACAAAGCGAAAGTCAGGCTGCCTAAATACGGTTCCCAATCAGAGACAACGATAAGCACCTGACTCCAATTGAGAATCGCCTCAGGCAGCCAAACCTATACCACACCCCTAATCAGCCGCAATCCCAAATAATACAAACCCCAATACGAATACAACATATAAACCCATGTCACACCCTGGCCTACCCAAACATATAACAAAAACACAAAATACCAAGGACCAGGGCGTGACATTAATTCTGCATGGTTACAGGGTTAATTCTGTGTGGTTACAGGGTTAATTCTGCGTGGTTACAGGGTTAATTCTGTGTGGTTACAGGGTTAATTCTGCATGGTTGCAGGGTTAATTCTGTGTTGTTACAAGGGTTAATTCTGTGTTGTTACAGGGTTAATTCTGTGTTGTTACAGGGTTAATTCTGTGTGGTTACAGGGTTAATTCTGCATGGTTACAGGGTTAATTCTGCATGGTTACAGGGTTAATTCTGTGTTGTTACAGGGTTAATTCTGTGTTGTTACAGGGTTAATTCTGCGTGGTTACAGGGTTAATTCTGCATGGTTTCAGGGTTAATTCTGTGTGGTTACAGGGTTAATTCTGCGTGGTTACAGGGTTAATTCTGCGTGGTTACAGGGTTAATTCTGCGTGGTTACAGGGTT
The DNA here is from genome assembly GCF_021184085.1 of Oncorhynchus gorbuscha. Lineage (NCBI taxonomy): Eukaryota > Metazoa > Chordata > Actinopteri > Salmoniformes > Salmonidae > Oncorhynchus > Oncorhynchus gorbuscha. Next base: position 2,793 of record NW_025750168.1, on the reverse strand, counting down.
AATTCTGCATGGTTACAGGGTTAATTCCGTGTGGTTTCAGGGTTAATTCTGTGTGGTTACAGGGTTCATTCTGCATGGTTACAGGGTTAATTCTGTGTGGTTACAGGGTTAATTCTGTGTGGTTACAGGGTTCATTCTGCATGATTACAGGGTTCATTCTGCATGGTACAGTGGTATCAGTAGTGTTCTCTGAGCCTCGTGAGGTCAGGCCCAGTACTGTGGTACAGTGGTATCAGTAGTGTTCTCTGAGCCTCGTGAGGCCAGGCCCAGTGCTGTGGTACAGTGGTATCAGTAGTGTTCTCTGAGCCTCGTGAGGTCAGGCCCAGTGCTGTGGTACAGTGGTATCAGTAGTGTTCTCTGAGCCTCGTGAGGCCAGGCCCAGTGCTGTGGTACAGTGGTATCAGTAGTGTTCTCTGACTCTGAGCCTCATGAGGTCAGGCCCAGTGCTGTGGTACAGTGGTATCAGTAGTGTTCTCTGACTCTGAGCCTCGTGAGGTCAGGCCGAGGGCTGCGGTGTTGTTTTCTTGGTGAGCACTGAGGAAAGCATATACAGTATATCGACGTCCTCAGAACCTTTTCAAACGCCCGAAATCGACGTCTCTTTCTTGTAACCAGCCAGCTCCTCTATACACACACACACACACACACAAATATAGGGAACCCCACGCTACCAGCTCTCTCTTCAAAAGCACACAGCCTGCCCACATAAATCTTGTTTATAGCCCCCTACACGCACACGCACACAATCAAACCAGAGGCGACATGTTCACCTGCTACACTTATAATATAATAATAATAATATATGCCATTTAGCAGACGCTTTTATCCAAAGCGACTTACAGTCATGTGTGCATACATTCTACGTATGGGTCACTTCAAAGCTTGTTTTCATCTTTTCCCTCTGATTGTATCATTCTGTTCTGTCTCTATGCCTACATTTCCAATTCATCTGTTCATCTTTCTCTTTATCTCTCTCTGAAGCTACAGTCTCTGTCCCTCTCTCTGAAGCTACAGTCTCTGTCCCTCTCTCTGAAGCTACAGTCTCTGTCCCTCTCTCTCTCTGAAGCTACAGTCTCTGTCCCTCTCTCTCTCTCTGAAGCTACAGTCTCTGTCCCTCTCTCTCTCTGAAGCTACAGTCTCTGTCCCTCTCTCTCTCTGAAGCTAGTCTCTGTCCCTCTCTCTGAAGCTACAGTCTCTGTCCCTCTCTCTCTCTGAAGCTACAGTCTCTGTCCCTCTCTCTCTCTCTGAAGCTACAGTCTCTGTCCCTCTCTCTCTCTGAAGCTACAGTCTCTGTCCCTCTCTCTCTCTCTGAAGCTACAGTCTCTGTCCTCTCTCTCTCTGAAGCTACAGTCTCTGTCCCTCTCTCTCTCTGAAGCTAGTCGCTGTCCCTCTCTCTCTCTCTGAAGCTACAGTCGCTGTCCCTCTCTCTCTCTCTGAATCTACAGTCTCTGTCCCTCTCTCTCTCTGAAGCTACAGTCTCTGTCCCTCTCTCTCTCTGAAGCTACAGTCTCTGTCCCTCTCTCTCTGAAGCTACAGTCTCTGTCCCTCTCTCTCTCTGAAGCTACAGTCTCTGTCCCTCTCTCTCTCTGAAGCTACAGTCTGTCCCTCTCTCTCTCTGAAGCTACAGTCTCTGTCCCTCTCTCTCTCCTGAAGCTACAGTCTCTGTCCCTCTCTCTCTCTGAAGCTACAGTCTCTGTCCCTCTCTCTCTCTGAAGCTACAGTCTCTGTCCCTCTCTCTCTCTCTGAAGCTACAGTCTCTGTCCCTCTCTCTCTCTGAAGCTACAGTCTCTGTCCCTCTCTCTCTCTGAAGCTACAGTCTCTGTCCCTCTCTCTCTCTCTGAAGCTACAGTCTCTGTCCCTCTCTCTCTCTCTGAAGCTACAGTCTCTGTCCTCTCTCTCTCTGAAGCTACAGTCTCTGTCCTCTCTCTCTCTCTGAAGCTACAGTCTCTGTCCCTCTCTCTCTCTGAAGCTACAGTCTCTGTCCCTCTCTCTCTCTCTGAAGCTACAGTCTCTGTCCCTCTCTCTCTCTGAAGCTAGTCTCTGTCCCTCTCTCTGAAGCTAGTCTCTGTCCCTCTCTGAAGCTACAGTCTCTGTCCCTCTCTCTCTCTGAAGCTAGTCTCTGTCCCTCTCTCTCTCTGAAGCTAGTCTCTGTCCCTCTCTGAAGCTACAGTCTCTGTCCCTCTCTCTCTCTGAAGCTAGTCTCTGTCCCTCTCTCTCTGAAGCTAGTCTCTGTCCCTCTCTCTCTGACACTGTCCCTCTCTCGCTCTCTGAAGCTACAGTCTGTCCCTCTCTCTCTCTGAAGCTAGTCTCTGTCCCTCTCTGCTCTCTGAAGCTAGTCTCTGTCCTCTCTCTCTCTGAAGCTAGTCTCTGTCCCTCTTCTCTCTGAAGCTACAGTCTCTGTCCCTCTCTCTCTCTCTGAAGCTACAGTCTCTGTCCCTTCTCTCTCTCTGAAGCTACCGTCTCTGTCCCTCTCTCTCTCTGAAGCTACAGTCTCTGTCCCTCTCTCTCTGAAGCTACAGTCTCTGTCCCTCTCTCTCTGAAGCTACAGTCTCTGTCCCTCTCTCTGAAGCTACAGTCTCTGTCCCTCTCCTCTCTGAAGCTAGTCTCTGTCCCTCTCCCTCTCTGAAGCTTGAGGCCTCTGTCCCTACTCTCTCCCTGAAGCTAGTCTGTCCCCTCTGCTCTGAAGCTACGTCGTCTGTCCTCCTCTCGCTCTCTGAAGCTAGTCTCTGTCCCTCTCTCTGAAGCTAGTCTCTGTCCCTCTCTCTCTGAAGCTAGTCTCTGTCCTCTCCTCTC
>NW_025750167.1:12500-20448 GCF_021184085.1 Oncorhynchus gorbuscha | reverse complement strand
TCAAATCAAATCAAATCAAATTTTATTTGTCACATACACATGGTTAGCAGATGTTAATGCGAGTGTAGCGAAATGCTTGTGCTTCTAGTTCCGACAATGCAGTGATAACCAACAAGTAATCTAACTAACAATTCCAAAACTACTGTCTTATACACAGTGTAAGGGGATAAGGAACATGTACATAAGGATATATGAATGAGTGATGGTACAGAGCAGCATACAGTAGATGGTATCGAGTACAGTATATACATATGAGATGAGTGTGTAGACAAAGTAAACAAAGTGGCATAGTTAAAGTGGCTAGTGATACATGTGTTACATAAGGATGCAGTCGATGATGTAGAGTACAGTATATACATATGCATATGAGATGAATAATGTAGGGTAAGTAACATTATATAAGGTAGCATTGTTTAAAGTGGCTAGTGATATATTTACATCATTTCCCATCAATTCCCATTATTAAAATGGCTGGAGTTGGGTCAGTGTCAATGACAGTGTGTTGGCAGCAGCCACTCAGTGTTAGTGGTGGCTGTTTAACAGTCTGATGGCCTTGAGATAGAAGCTGTTTTTCAGTCTCTCGGTCCCAGCTTTGATGCACCTGTACTGACCTCGCCTTCTGGATGATAGCGGGGTGAACAGGCAGTGGTTCGGGTGGTTGATGTCCTTGATGATCTTTATGGCCTTCCTGTAACAACGGGTGGTGTAGGTGTCCTGGAGGGCAGGTAGTTTGCCCCCGGTGATGCGTTGTGCAGTCCTCACTACCCTCTGGAGAGCCTTACGGTTGAGGGCGGAGCAGTTGCCGTACCAGGCGGTGATACAGCCCGCCAGGATGCTCTCGATTGTGCATCTGTAGAAGTTTGTGAGTGCTTTGGTGACAAGCCAAATTTCTTCAGCCTCCTGAGGTTGAATAGGCGCTGCTGCGCCTTCTTCACGACGCTGTCAGTGTGAGTGGACCAATTCAGTTTGTCTGTGATGTGTATGAGGAACTTAAAACTAGCTACCCTCTCCACTACTGTTCCATCGATGTGGATAGGGGGGTGTTCCCTCTGCTGTTTCCTGAAGTCCACAATCATCTCCTTAGTTTTGTTGACGTTGAGTGTGAGGTTATTTTCCTGACACCACACTCCGAGGGCCCTCACCTCCTCCCTGTAGGCCGTCTCGTCGTTGTTGGTAATCAAGCCTACCACTGTTGTGGCGTCCGCAAACTTGATGATTGAGTTGGAGCGTGCGTGGCCACGCAGTCGTGGGTGAACAGGGAGTACAGGAGAGGGCTCAGAGCACCCTTGTGGGGCCCGTGTTGAGGATCAGCGGGGAGGAGATGTTGTGCCTACCCTCACCACCTGGGGGCGGCCCGTCCAGGAAGTCAGTACCCAGTTGCACAGGGCGGGGTCGGGACCAGGGTCTCGAGCTTGATGGCAGCTTGGAGGGTACTATGGTGTTGAATGCCGAGCTGTAGTCGATGAACAGCATTCTCCTATTCCTCTTGTCCAGGTGGGTTAGGGCAGTGTGCAGTGTGGTTGAGATTGCATCGTCTGTGGACCTATTTGGGCGGTAAGCAAATTGGAGTGGGTCTAGGGTGTCAGGTAGGGTGGAGGTGATATGGTCCTTGACTAGTCTCTCAAAGCACTTCATGATGACGGAAGTGAGTGCTGGGCGGTAGTCGTTTAGCTCAGTTACCTTAGCTTTCTTGGGAACAGGAACAATGGTGGCCCTCTTGAAGCATGTGGGAACAGCAGACTGGTATCGGGATTGATTGAATATGTCCGTAAACACACCGGCCAGCTGGTCTGCGCATGCTCTGAGGCGCGGCTGAGGATGCCGTCTGGGCCTGCAGCCTTGCGAGGTTAACACGTTTAAATGTCTTACTCACCTCAGCTGCAGTGAAGGAGAGACCGCATGTTTCCGTTGCAGGCCGTGTCAGTGGCACTGTATTGTCCTCAAAGCGGGCAAAAAAGTTATTTAATCTGCCTGGGAGCAAGACATCCTGGTCCGTGACTGGGCTGGATTTCATCTTGTAGTCCGTGATTGACTGTAGACCCTGCCACATGCCTCTTGTGTCTGAGCCATTGAATTGAGATTCCACTTTGTCTCTGTACTGACGCTTAGCTTGTTTAATAGCCTTACGGAGGAATAGCTGCACTGTTTTGTATTCAGTCATGTTGCCAGACACCTTGCCCTGATTAAAAGCAGTGGTTCGCGCTTTCAGTTTCACGCGAATGCTGCCATCAATCCACGGTTTCTGGTTAGGGAATGTTTTTATCGTTGCTATGGGAACGACATCTTCGACGCACGTTCTAATGAACTCGCACACCGAATCAGCGTATTCGTCAATATTCCCATCTGACGCAATACGAAACATGTCCCAGTCACGTGATGGAAGCAGTCTTGGAGTGTAGAGTCAGCTTGGTCTGACCAGCGTTGGACAGACCTCAGCGTGGGAGCCTCTTGTTTTAATTTCTGCCTGTAGGCAGGGATCAGCAAAATGGAGTCGTGGTCAGCTTTCCCGAAAGGGCGGGGCAGGGCCTTATATGCGTCGCGGAAGTTAGAGTAACAATGATCCAAGGTTTTACCACCCCTGGTTGCGCAATCGATATGCTGATAAAATTTAGAGAGTCTTGTTTTCAGATTGGCTTTGTTAAAATCCCCAGCTACAATGAATGCAGCCTCCGGATAAATGTTTTCCAGTTTGCAAAGAGTTAAATAAAGTTCGTTCAGAGCCATCGATGTGTCTGCTTGGGGGGGGATATATACGGCTGTGATTATAATCGAAGAGAATTCTCTTGGAAGATAATGCGGTCTACATTTGATTGTGAGGAATTCTAAATCAGGTGAACAGAAGGATTTGAGTTCCTGTATGTTTCCTTCATCACACCATGTCCCGTTAGTCAGGAGGCATACGCCCCCGCCACTCTTCTTACCAGAGAGATGTTTGTTTCTGTCGGCGCGATGCGTGGAGAAACCCGTTGGCTGCACCGCCCTGGATAGCGTTTTCCCAGTAAGCCATGTCTCCGTAAAGCAAAGCAAACCATTTAACAAACCATTTAACATTGCAGGTACATTTTCTTAGGTTTTTAGCTTGAATTTTTAAACTCTCTAGGATACGTGGGATGGTAGCGTCCCACCTGTTAACAGCCAGTGAAACTGCAGGGCGCCAAATTCAAAACAACAGAAATCCCATAATTAAAATTCCTCAAACGTACAAGTATTTTACACCATTTTAAAGATAAACTTGTTGTAAATCCAGCCACAGTGTTCGATTATGACGAAAGCAAACCAAACGATTATGTTAGGTCAGAGCCAAGTCACAGAAAAACACAGCCATTTTTCAAGCCAAAGAGAGGAGTCACAAAAATCAGAAATAGATAGAATTAATCACTAACCTTTGATGATCTTCATCAGATGACCCTCATAGAACTTCATGTTACACAATACATGTATGTTTTCTACAGTAAAGTTCATATTTATATAAATAAATCTAAGTATACATTGGCACGTTATGTTCAGTAGTTCCAAAAACATCTGGTGATTTTGCAGAGAGCCACATCAATTTACAGAAATAATAATAATAACAATGTACAGAAATACTCATAATAATAATAATAATAACTCTCGTTGATCAAAGATACAAGTGTTATACATGGAATTTTAAATTCACTTCTCCTTAATGCAACCGCTGTGTCAGATTTCAAAAAATCTTTACGGAAAAAGCAAACCATGCAATAATCTGAGTACAGCACTCAGAGGCCAAACAAGCCAAAAAGATATCCGCCATATTGTGCAGTCAATAGAAGTCAGAAATAACATTATAAATATTCACTTACCTTTGATGATCTTCATCAGAATGCACTCCCAGGAATCCCAGTTCCACAATAAATGTTTGTTTCTGTTCGATAATGTCCATCATTTATGTCCAAATAGCTTCTTTTGTTAGGGCATTTGGTCAACAAATCCAAACTCATGAAGCGCGTTCACTAGGAGCAGACGAAATGTCAAAAAGTTCCGTTACAGTCTGTAGAAACATGTTAAACGATGTATAGAATCAATCTTTAGGAGAATTCCTTTGTCTGTAGAATTGCAATGGAATGCAGGTCGCTCTCACGTGAACGAGCGTGGCCAGCTCGTGGCTCTCTGCCAGACACCTGACTCATTCACCTCTCATTCGGCCCCACTTCACAGTAGAAGCATCAAACAATGTTCTAAAGACGGTTGACATCTAGTGGAAGCCTTAGGAAGTGCAACATGACCAATATCCCACTGTATCTTCAATAGGATATGAGTTGAAAAACGACCAACCCCAGATTTCCCACTTCCTGGTTGGATAACTTCTCAGGTTTTTGCCTGCCATATGAGTTCTGTTACACTCACAGACATCCTTCAAACAGTTTTAGAAACCTAACCGTGTTTTCTTTCCAAATCTACTAATTATATGCATATTCTAGCTTTTATGGCTGAGTAGCAAGCAGTTTAATTTGGGCACGCTTTTCATCCAAAATTCCCAACGCTGCCCCCTACCCAATAGAAGTTTTACATTTTGATATGTTAACTGGTTAGCGGTTAAACTGTTCAGGCTTTCCACTGCTAAGTATACACCTTCACGATTGCATGGAAACATTGTCTCTTTCACCCTCCCTCCCTCCCTCCCTCCCTCCCTCCCTCCCTCCCTCCCTCCCTCCCTCTTTCTCTCTTTCTCTCCCTCTCTCTTTCTCTCAATCTCTCTCTCCCTCTCCCCCAACCACCCCATCTCTCTCTCCCCCTACAACTTCCTCTCCCTCCCTCTCCCCCCTCCAGGTCAGAGGGGTATCGTAAGGTCCGTACCACTACGATGAAGCCAGTAGTCATGATGACTGTCTATAACCATCTCTCTCCTCCCCCCTCCTCCCAGGTCAGACAGGTACCCGTAAGGTCCCGTACCACTGTGATGAAGCCAGTAGTCATGATGACTGTCTATAACCATCTCTCTCCTCCCCCCTCCTCCCAGGTCAGAGGGGTACCCGTAAGGTCCCGTACCACTACTATGAACTAGTAGTCACGATGACTGTCTATAACCATCTCTCTCCTCCCCCCTCCTCCCAGGTCAGAGGGGTACCCGTAAGGTCCCGTACCACTACTATGAACTAGTAGTCACGATGACTGTCTATAACCATCTCTCTCCTCCCCCCTCCTCCCAGGTCAGAGGGGTACCGTAAGGTCCCGTACCACTACTATGAAGCCGGTAGTCGTGATGAGTGTGCAGAGTATCTCCTCCACGAGAGCGCTCCGTACGGCGGCCACCGTTTCATCACAGAGAAGGCCGTCTTCGCCAAGTGGGCCAGAACACACACCATTAAGTTCTACAACCCGCCATGGAAACTGTCGTGACCCGGAGGGACCGCAGATAGCCGGGAGGTCTGGAGGAGGGCCATTATTGATGACATCACACAGCCGTGTCCACCTCATCATCCAGGGACAGGGAGAACGCAGGGCCGCTACCGTTACACCAGAGCAGTGTCCCAAATGACACCCTCTCCCCTATATAGTGCACTATCGGGACCTGGTCAAAAGTAATGCACTATATAGGCACGTCTCCCTCCCTTGGCGTTGTCTAGGTGTATATGACACTGAAATGTACAGTCAGAATGCGCACATCGTTCTGCAATCCCAGTCCGTCCATTACCACTGAGCCTGTAGTCTGAGGGGTTGTAATTCCCGTCCCACTGCTTGCCTGACTGTAGCACTGAAACCAGACACCCATCCTGGGCTGAAACGTAGATGGTAGAGGGTGGTCCCTCCATGTCCCCACTGAGCCATGAGCCAAGGCCTTCTGTTCACTAAAACAATCTGGCCACTGCAGGACAGGCTCATCCATCTATCCCATTAGAGAAACAACATGAAGAAGAAACTATTTCTCCACTCATTGAATGTCTGTTGTCATCTTCTAGAACTCTGTTGACCTCTTCTAGAACTCTGTTGTCATCTTCTAGAACTCTGTTAACCTTTTCTAGAACTCTGTTGCCCTATTCCAGAACTTTGAGCTGGAGAAAATGTGATGTCCTAAAGGAGCTCCGGAGCAGGGGTCTTCTTGACCACCAATCATCTGCTGCTTTGATGTAGTAAAGGTTGGTGAATGACAAAGGACGGATAGCTCAACGCAACACATACGGGATAAGAAAAGAATGAAACCAACAAACTGTTCTTCATCTCTACAGTAGCTACACACAGGCTGTCTCCCTAATGACACCCTATTCCCTACATAGTGCACTACTTTTGACCAGGGTCCTATAGGTAGTGCACTATGTAGGGAATAGGGTCCTTTAGATGTGCTGAAGCCCTGTACAGTACAGTATGTATCTCACAAGTCTGAACTCTCCAAGATGTTGTTATTCTATGTCAGTCTGGGTGTTGATAGAGGCCTGTTACCAATCTCTGACCAGCTACACTACTTTATTCTCCATCTGGCTGTACCCCCTTTCTGTCTGTCTGTCCACTTAGAATTATTGGCTACCAGGGGTGTCTCAAATGGTGCCCTATTCCCTATATAGAGCACTTCTTTCACCAGGGCCCATAGTGCACTTTTTTAACCACGGCCCATAGAGCTGACCATAGGGCACTTCTTTAACCAGGGCCCATATAGCTGACCATAGGGCACTTCTTTAACCAGGGTCCATAGGGCAATTCTTTAACCAGGGCCCATAGGGCACTTCTTTAACCAGGGCCTATAGAGCTGACCATAGGGCACTTCTTTAACCAGGGCTCATATAGCTGACCATAGGGCACTTCTTTAACCAGGGTCCATAGGGCACTTCTTTAACCAGGGCCCATAGAGCTGACCATAGGGCACTTCTTTAACCAGGGCCCATAGAGCTGACCATAGGGCACTTCTTTAACGAGGGCCCATAGAGCTGAACATAGGGAACTTCTTTAACCAGGGCCCATAGAGCTGACCATAGGGCACTTCTTTAACCAGGGCCCATAGAGCTGACCATAGGGCACTTCTTTAACCAGGGTCCATAGGGCACTTCTTTAACCAGGGCCCATAGAGCAGACCATAGGGAACTTTTTTAACCAGGGCCCATAGAGCTGGCCATAGGGCACTTCTTTAACCAGGGTCCATAGGGCACTTCTTTAACCAGGGCCCATAGAGCTTCCCATAGGGTACTTCATTAACCAGGGTCCACTTAGAATTATTGGCTACCAGAGGTGTCTCAAATGGTGCTCTATTCCCTATATAGAGCACTTCTTTAACCAGGGCCCATAGGGCACTTTTTTAACCACGGCCCATAGAGCTGACCATAGGGCACTTCTTTAACCAGGGCCCATAGAGCACTTCTTTAACCAGGGCCCATAGGGCACTTCTTTAGCCAGGGCCCATAGAGCTGACCATAGGGCACTTCTTTAACCAGGGCCCATAGAGCTGACCATAGGGCACTTCTTTAACCAGGGTCCATAGGGCACTTCTTAAACCAAGGCCCATAGAGCAGACCATAGGGCACTTCTTTAACCAGGGTTCATAGGGCACTTTTTTAACCAGGGTCCATAGAGCTGACCATAGGGCACTTTAACCAGGGCCCATAGAGCTGACCATAGGGCACTTCTTTAACCAGGGCCCATAGAGCTGACCATAGGGCACTTCTTTAACGAGGGCCCATAGAGCTGAACATAGGGAACTTCTTTAACCAGGGCCCATAGAGCTGACCATAGGGCACTTCTTTAACCAGGGCCCATAGAGCTGACCATAGGGCACTTCTTTAACCAGGGTCCATAGGGCACTTCTTTAACCAGGGCCCATAGAGCAGACCATAGGGAACTTTTTTAACCAGGGCCCATAGAGCTGGCCATAGGGCACTTCTTTAACCAGGGTCCATAGGGCACTTCTTTAACCAGGGCCCATAGAGCTTCCCATAGGGTACTTCATTAACCAGGGTCCACTTAGAATTATTGGCTACCAGAGGTGTCTCAAATGGTGCTC
>NW_025750167.1:0-7500 GCF_021184085.1 Oncorhynchus gorbuscha | reverse complement strand
CCTCTGTGATCTCGACCCATTTAGAGGTCCTCTGTGATCTCGACCCATTTAGAGGTCCTCTGTGATCTCGACCCATTTAGAGGTCCTCTGTGATCTCGACCCATTTAGAGGTCCTCTGTGATCTCAATCCATTTAGAGGTCCTCTGTGTGATCTCGACCCATTTAGAGGTCCTCTGTGTGATCTCGACCCATTTAGAGGTCCTCTGTGATCTCAATCCATTTAGAGGTCCTCTGTGATCTCAATCCATTTAGAGGTCCTCTGTGGGATCTCGACCCATTTAGAGGTCCTCTGTGATCTCGACCCATTTAGAGGTCCTCTGTGATCTCAATCCATTTCTCTGTGTGATCCCAATCCATATATCTATGTAGCCTCCCTCCTATGTAGCATCTCTGCTATGTAGCCTCTCTGCTATGTAGCCTCCCTCCTATGTAGCCTCTCTCCTATGTAGCCTCCCTCCTATGTAGCCTCTCTGCTATGTAGCCTCCCTCCTATGTAGCCTCCCTGCTATGTAGCCTCTCTCCTATGTAGCCTCTCTCCTATGTAGCCTCCCTCCAACGTAGCCTCCCTCCTATGTAGCCTCCCTCGTGTGTAGCCTCCCTCCTATGTAGCCTCTTAGCCATGTCTGTTATCTTAACTCAATGTTGTTGTTATTTTGCCATTTTGTCCATTGAACCATTTAAACTGTCTTTGTTTTTGTTTTGATGAAAAATGTATGTTTTGATTTTTGTTATTTTGGTGAAGCACTTTTTATTTTTCACATCAAGTGTTCTTGATAAGCATCTATGTATGTATGTTTGAGTTGTGGTTGGGATATGGTCAGGGGTGAAAGTAGATGTGTGTGCACGTGCTCGGGGTCTAATCATAGAATGACATATAGAATCCCTATTAATTCAATAGGATCACTGTGGGCCTGTAGTCATAAAGACTTCTCATTTACCTTTTAAAATGTATGACATGTAACTGTGGCATAAACAATCATTTCAGAGGGCTCCTTTACCAGGCGTGTTCATTCCACTCGTAATATAACTCCAGCCTCCAAACAGTAGTGAAGGAAAGAGACATCTGTCACAGAAACACCTCCAATCATTAGGCCAGAATGTATGTGTCCACAGCTGTTCACACACGTCTCGGTGTTGGCCACTTATCTCTGCCTTGGCAAAATGTTAGTGTTCTCGTCCAACCACATGGCATTTTGGAGCGTAGGCTGTAGCACCTGTTTTCAAGTCCATTCAGTCATTATTCATGCCTCTGATGGTACGTAGTGGCGTAATAGACTACAGTTTTCTGGACATTTTGTTTTAGATATTTTGATCATTTTCTACTGGTAAGGTATAACCCCACTATTTATTTTATTGGGGCCGTACCAGACTGTACCGCCTTACCTTCACCCGTGGATATGATTAGTGTTAAGCCTAATATATACCGTACATCCACAACACAAGAATGAAAATGCAAAATGGCGATCCTGCGTACTGCGTCAAGTTAATAATCGCAGTGCCGCACATGTCGGGGCTGCATTTATCATAGCTATTTGTATTTTTATTTAGTTCTAGTTCTAGTTCCATTTCTAGTTCTAATTCCAGTTCTATTTACATTTACATTACATTTAAGTCATTCAAGTTCTAGTTCTAATTTTATTTATATTTCTAGATCTAGTTCCATTTCTAGTTCTAGTTCTAATTAATTTTCTAGTTCTAGTTCCATTACTGGCTCTAGTTCTAATTCCATTTCTAGTTCTAGTTCTAATTCCATTTCTAGTTCTAGTTCTAGTTCCATTTATATTTCTAGTTCTAATTCCATTTCTAGTTCTAGTTCTAATTCCTTTTCTAGTTCTAGTGATATTTCTATGTATCTACAGTAGTGAATTATCTATGTAGCTGTAGTTGTATACTGTATCTAGTTTTTAAGTGTATATGACATCCAATATGTATAGAATCTATCTGTAATTTTTATCATAGTTACTATTCCAGTGTAGATTATGGTCACATTTCTATCATGGTTACTATTCCAGTGTAGATTATGGTCACATTTCTATCATGGTTACTATTCTAGTGTAGATTATAGTCTTGTTTTTATCATAGTTACTATTCCAGTGTAGATTATAGTCTTGTTTTTATCATAGTTACTATTCCAGTGTAGATTATAGTCTTGTTTTTATTATAGTTACTATTCTAGTGTAGATGATGGTCTTGTTTTTATTATAGTTACTATTCCAGTGTAGATTATGGTCTTGTTTTCATCAAAGTTACTATTCTAGTGTAGATGATGGTCTTGTTTTAATAATAGTTACTATTCTAGTGTAGATGATGGTCTTGTTTTTATCATAGTTACTATTCTAGTGTAGATGATGGTCTTGTTTTCATCATAGTTACTATTCTAGTGTAGATTATAGTCTTGTTTTCATCATAGTTACTATTCCAGTGTAGATTATAGTCTTGTTTTTATCATAGTTACTATTCTAGTGTAGATTATAGTCTTGTTTTCATCATAGTTACTATTCTAGTGTATGTAGATTATAGTCTTGTTTTAACCATAGTTACTATTCTAGTGTAGATTATAGTCTTGTTTTAATCATAGTTACTATTCCAGTGTAGATTATGGTCTTGTTTTTATCATAGTTACTATTCTAGTGTAGATTATAGTCTTGTTTTTATCATAGTTACTATTCTAGTGTAGATTATAGTCTTGTTTTTATCATAGTTACTATTCCAGTGTAGATTATGGTCTTGTTTTCATCATAGTTACTATTCTAGTGTAGATTATAGTCTTGTTTTCATCATAGTTACTATTCTAGTGTAGATTATAGTCTTGTTTTAATCATAGTTACTATTCCAGTGTAGATGATGGTCTTGTTTTCATCATAGTTACTATTCCAGTGTAGATTATAGTCTTGTTTTCATCATATTGGGAATGGTTGGAATTCTTTGACTGAATTCATAACTTGGATTCTGTTTTTACTGTTCCTTTTGGTGTCTTTGGTTTATAAACGGTAAATGCTGTATTGTAATGAAACGCTAGCCTGGGTACCAGTCTGTTTGTGCAATCATTCCACTCCATGCCAACAATAGTTGGCATATGACATGGACTGGCAAGTAGAATGAAATCACAAACAGACTGGTACCCAGGCTACTGAAACTCCACAGTCACAGCAAATGTACCACCTTTTTTTTCGATACAAGGAACAAAATTTAGTAAATACTTTGGAACATTTTCTCTCTCTCATCTTGTCTCGTTAACATCTTGGCTGTGATGCGTGCAGCATATTGGAACATTTTCTCTCTCTCGTCTTGTCTCGTTAACATCTTGGCTGTGATGCGTGCAGCATATTGCATAAATTAAACCTCTCCACGCTTTTTAAATATGTGTTTTATAAAAGGTGGTGAATTTTCTTTTGACAGTGATTTTAATAAAAATGTCTTACTTCTGATTCTTCTGTTTTTAATGTGTTACCCCCCAGAGACCTGATCTGTGTCTTCTGTTTTAATGTGTTACCCCCCCCAGAGACCTGATCTGTGTCTTCTGTTTTAATGTGTTACCCCCCAGAGACCTGATCTGTTTCTTCTGTTTTTAATGTGTTACCCCCCCCAGAGACCTGATCTGTTTCTTCTGTTTTTAATGTGTTACCCCCAGAGCCTGATCTGTTTCTTCTGTTTTTAATGTTTACCCCCCGAGACCTGATCTGTTTTTAATGTGTTACCCCCCCCCCCAGACCTGATCTGTTTTTAATGTGCTACCCCCCAGAGACCTGATCTGTTTTTAATGTGTTACCCCCCGAGACCTGATCTGTTTTTAATGTGTTTACCCCCGAGACCTGATCTGTTTTTAATGTGTTACCCCCCCCGAGACCTGATCTGTTTTAATGTGTTACCCCCCAGAGACCTGATCTGTTTTAATGTGTTACCCCCAGAGACCTGATCTGTTTCTTCTGTTTTTAATGTGTTACACCCCCCGAGACCTGATCTGTTTTTAATGTGCTACCCCACCCCCCAGAGACCTGATCTGTTTTAATGTGCTACCCCACCCCCCCCCAGAGACCTGATCTGTTTTTAATGTGCTACCCCACCCCCCAGAGACCTGATCTGTTTTTAATGTGCTAGCCCACCCCCCCCAGAGACCTGATCTGTTTTTAATGTGCTACCCCACCCCCCAGAGACCTGATCTGTTTTTAATGTGTTACCCCCCCCAGAGACCTGATCTGTTTTTAATGTGTTACCCCCCCCCCCAGAGACCTGATCTGTTTCTTCTGTTTTTAATGTGTTACCCCCCAGAGACCTGATCTGTTTTTAATGTGCTACCCCACCCCCAGAGACCTGATCTGTTTTTAATGTGCTACCCCACCCCCCAGAGACCTGATCTGTTTTTAATGTGCTACCCCACCCCCCAGAGACCTGATCTGTTTTTAATGTGCTACCCCACCCCCAGAGACCTGATCTGTTTTAATGTGCTAGCCCACCCCCCAGAGACCTGATCTGTTTTTAATGTGCTACCCCACCCCCCAGAGACCTGATCTGTTTTTAATGTGTTACCCCCCCCGAGACCTGATCTGTTTTTTAATGTTTACCCCCCAGAGACCTGATCTGTTTCTTCGTTCGTAGGAGGGAAAAAGGGTGTTCTCTTGTTCATCAGTTTAGTGTTCAGGCTCTTTGTTAGGCCTGCAAATGATGACATAGTACTCTAATCAACTGGGCTAACTGTCAAGTTGAATCACCGCTATTATTAAGAGTCCTATCAAATAAAGTAAAATGTAATACACAGTTTAGCAGATGGTATGGTGGGTGCAGAGAATGCGTATGTTCCTATCAATCAATGCAGTAAATGTCCAACAAGCACACAATAATGAAACATTTTTAAATGTTAAAAATGTTGTACAGCAGTAGATATGTAAATAGTATGTAATCATTATTAAAGTGACCAGTGTTCAGTGACTATGTACGTGGGCAACCGTCCCTGAGTAGCTGGCTAGTGACAGTGACTAAGGGACAGAGTTGGGTCCCCAGTCCACCTGGCCGTGCTGCTGCTCCAGTTTCAACTGTTCTGCCTGTGATTATTATTATTTGACCATGCTGGTCATTTATAAACATTAAACATCTGGCCATGTTCTGTTATCTCCACCCGGCACAGCCAGGCAGGACTTGGCCAATTCCCACATAACTATTCTTCTAGGTTTCTTCCTAGGTTTTGGTCTTTCTAGGAGTTTTTCCTAGCCACCGTGTTTCCTCTACTTCATTGCTTTGCTGTCAGTTTAGGCTGGGTTTCTGTACAGCACTTTGAGATATCAGCTGATGTAACATGGGCTATATAAATAAATTTGATTTGATTTAATGTGTTACCCCCCCAGAGACCTGATCTGTTTCTTCTAGTTTTTAATGTGTTACCCCCCAGAGACCTGATCTTTTAATGTGCTACCCCCCAGAGACCTGATCTGTTTTTAATGTGCTACCCCACCCCCCAGAGACCTGATCTGTTTTTAATGTGCTACCCCACCCCCAGAGACCTGATCTGTTTTTAATGTGCTACCCCACCCCCAGAGACCTGATCTGTTTTTAATGTGCTAGCCCACCCCCCCAAAGACCTGATCTGTTTTTAATGTGCTACCCCACCCCCAGAGACCTGATCTGTTTTTAATGTGTTACCCCCCCGAGACCTGATCTGTTTTTAATGTGTTACCCCCCAGAGACCTGATCTGTTTCTTCTGTTTTAATATGTTACCCCCCAGAGACCTGATCTGTTTTTAATGTGTTACCCCCCGAGACCTGATCTGTTTTTAATGTGTTACCCCCCCAGAGACCTGATCTGTTTTTAATGTGTTACCCCCCCAGAGACCTGATCTGTTTCTTCTGTTTTAATATGTTACCCCCCAGAGATCTGATCTGTTTTTAATGTGTTACCCCCCAGAGACCTGATCTGTTTTTAATGTGTTACTCCCCCGAGACCTGATCTGTTTCTTCTGTTTTAATGTGTTACCCCCCAGAGACCTGATCTGCTTCTTCTGTTTTAATGTGTTACCCTCCCCCAGAGACCTGATCTGTTTCTTCTGTTTTAATGTGTTACCCCCCAGAGACCTGATCTGTTTCTTCTGTTTTAATGTGTTACCCCCCAGAGATCTGATCTGTTTCTTCTGTTTTAATGTGTTACCCCCCCCAGAGATCTGATCTGTTTTTAATGTGTTACCCCCCCGAGACCTGATCTGTTTCTTCTGTTTTAATGTGTTACCCCCCAGAGACCTGATCTGTTTCTTCTGTTTTAATGTGTTACCCCCCCAGAGACCTGATCTGTTTCTTCTGTTTTAATGTGTTACCCCCCAGAGACCTGATCTGTTTCTTCTGTTTTAATGTGTTTACCCCCCAGAGATCTGATCTGTTTCTTCTGTTTTAATGTGTTACCCCCCCAGAGATCTGATCTGTTTTAATGTGTTACCCCCCCAGAGATCTGATCTGTTTCTTCTGTTTTAATGTGTTACCCCCCCCCAGAGACCTGATCTGTGTCTTCTGTTTAAATGTGTTACCCCCCCAGAGATCTGATCTGTTTCTTCTGTTTTTAATGTGTTACCCCCCAGAGACCTGATCTGTTTCTTCTGTTTTAATGTGTTACCCCCCCAGAGACCTGATCTGTTTTTAATGTGTTACCCCCCTCAGAGACCTGATCTGTTTCTTCTGTTTTAATGTGTTTCTCCCCCCAGAGACCTGATCTGTTTCTTCTGTTTTAATGTGTTACCCCCCCAGAGACCTGATCTGTTTCTTCTGTTTTAATGTGTTACCCCCCAGAGACCTGATCTGTTTTTAATGTGTTACCCCCCAGAGACCTGATCTGTTTTTAATATGTTACCTCCCCCAGAGATCTGATCTGTTTTTAATGTTTTTAATGTGTCACCCCCCCCCAGAGACCTGATCTGTTTCTTCTGTTTTAATGTGTTACCCCCCCAGAGACCTGATGTGTCTTCTGTTTTTAATGTGTTACCCCCCCCAGAGACCTGATCTGTTTTTAATGTGTTACCCCCCCAGAGACCTGATCTGTTTTTAATGTGTTACCCCCCCAGAGACCTGATCTGTTTTTAATGTTTTTAATGTGTAACCCCCCCAAAGACCTGATCTGTTTCTTCTGTTTTAATGTGTTACCCCCCAGAGACCTGATCTGTTTCTTCTGTTTTAATGTGTTACCCCCCCAGAGATCTGATCTGTGTCTTCTGTTTTAATGTGTTACCCCCCAGAGACCTGATCTGTTTCTTCTGTTTTAATGTGTTACCCTCCAGAGACCTGATCTGTTTCTTCTGTTTTAATGTGTTACCCCCAGAGACCTGATCTGTTTCTTCTGTTTTAATGTGTTACCCCCCCAGAGACCTGATCTGTTTCTTCTGTTTTAATGTGTTACCCCCCAGAGACCTGATCTGTTTCTTCTGTTTTAATGTGTTACCCCCCAGAGACCTGATCTGTTTCTTCTGTTTTAATGTGTTACCCCCCAGAGACCTGATCTGTGTCTTCTGTTTTAATGTGTTACCCCCC
>NW_025750166.1:0-20454 GCF_021184085.1 Oncorhynchus gorbuscha | reverse complement strand
ATTAGCATGATGTCTCTTTAATTGAGATCTTCATCGGGTCTCGTCCCAAATCTGGTCAAGGTAGTTTTACTATAGGGAGCAATTTGGGTTGTTTTACTACAGTATTCTGTTCAGTTCACACATTCTGAACTTTTCCCACATTTTGATGTGTTAAGCCTGATTTTACATTTGTTACGTTACAGCTTTAACTTCAAAATGTTTGCTAATTTATATATAATAAAATATAAAATAATCACATTTACATAAGTATTCAGACCCTTTACTCGGTACTTTGTTGAAGCACCTTTGGCAGCGATTACAGCCTCCAGTCTTCTTGGGTGTGATGCTACAAGCTTGGCACACCTGTATTTGGGGAGTTTCTCCCATTCTTCTCTGCAGATCCTCTCAAGCTCTGTCAGGTTGGATGGGAGCGTCGCTGCACAGCTATTTTCAGGCCTCTCAGAGATGTTTGATCGGGTTCAAGTCCGGGCTCTGGCTGGGCCACTCAGGACATTCAGACTTGTCCGAAGCCACTCCTGCGTTGTCTTGGCTGTGTGCTTAGAGATCGTTGTTCTGTTGGAAGGTGAACCTTCACCCCAGTCTGAGGTCCTGGCGCTCTGGAGCAGGTTTCATCAAGGATCCTCAGTACTTTGCTCTGTTCATCTTTCCTCGATCCTG
Source organism: Oncorhynchus gorbuscha (assembly GCF_021184085.1). Lineage (NCBI taxonomy): Eukaryota > Metazoa > Chordata > Actinopteri > Salmoniformes > Salmonidae > Oncorhynchus > Oncorhynchus gorbuscha. The sequence goes on along the minus strand of NW_025750166.1, from coordinate 19,797 downwards.
ACTAGTCTCCCAGTCCCTGCCGATGAAAAACATCCCCACAGCATGATGATGATGCTGCCACCACCATGCTTCATCGTAGGGATGGTTCCAGGTTTCCTCCAGACGTGATGAATGGAATAGAGCCCAGAGAGTTCAATCTTGGTTCCATCAGACCAGAGAATCTTGTTTCTCGTTGTCTGAGAGTCTTTAGGTGTCTTTTGGCAAACTACAAGCGGGCTGTCATGTGCCTTTTACTGAGGAGTGGCTTCCTGCCGGCCACTCTACCATAAGGGCCTGATTGGTGGAGTGCTGCAGCGATGGTTGTCCATCTGGAATGTTCTCCCATCTCCACAGGGACTTTAGAGCTCTGTCAGAATGACCATCGAGTTCTTGGTCACCTCCCTGACCAAGGCCCTTCTCCCCTGATTGCTCTGTTTGGCTGGGCGGCCAGCTCTAGGAAGAGTCTTGGTGGTTCCAAACGTCTTCCATTTCAGAATGATGGTCACTGTGTTCTTGGGGACCTTAAATGCTGCAGAAATGTGTTTGGTACCCTTCCCCGGATCTGTGCCTCGACACAATCCTGTCTCAAAGCTCTATAGACAATTCATTCGACCTCATGGCTTGGTTTCTGCTCTGACATGCACTGTCAACTGTGGGACCTTGTATAGACAGGTGTGTGCCTTTCCAAATCATGTCCAATCAATTGAATTTACCTCAGGTGGAGTCAATCAAGTTGTCGAAACATTACATTTACATTTAAGTCATTTAGCAGACGCTCTTATCCAGAGCGACTTACAAATTGGTGCATTCACCTTGTGACATCCAGTGGAACAGTCACTTTACAATAGTGCATCTAAATCTTAAAGGGGGGTGAGAGGGATACTTATCCTATCTTATCCTATCCTTAGGTATTCCTTAAAGAGGATGATCAATGGAAGCAGGATGCACCTGAGTTTTATTCAGAGAGTTTTATTCAGAGTCTCATAGCAAAGGGTCTGAATACGTATGTAAATAAGGTATTTCTGTTTTTTATTTTGAGTACATTTGCAAAAATGGTTACACCTGTTTTTGCTTTGTCATTATGGGGTATTGTGTGTAGATAGACAAGGAACATTTTTTATTTAATCGGTTTTAGAATAAGGCTCTAATGTAACAATGTGGAAAAAGTCAAGGGGTCTGAATACTTTCCGAATGCACTGCGTGTTGAATTCAGTTTGTAACACAACAAAACGTGGAAGAAGTCGAGGGGTGTATGGCTAGTTTCTGAATGCATTACAAAACGTTTGTACCCAACCATTGTGTGTTTTGGTCAGGAACTCACATCACTCTCGTGTCACATTCCCGGTGTGTGGGGTTCTGCCTGGATGCTGCGGCCGTCCTGGCTAAAGAGGGGGTTGAATGTGAGGTGAGTGTCGTCTTCAGTTATGTGGTTCAAAAATAACAGATTTCTTTTGGTTTATGTATAAACTAAACTTATAAGAACTCCCACTGCTCTTGCAATGTCACTACTTCTGTAGATCAGTTGGTAGAGCATGGCGCTTGTAACGCCAGGGTAGTGGGTTCGATTCCGGGACCACCCATACGTAGAATGTATGCACACATGACTGTAAGTCGCTTTGGATAAAAGCGTCTGCTAAATGGCATTTATTATTATTATTATATATTATTGTTGAATACATCTACACTTACAAATAAGGAATGGGGTTGAGTCGGCGAGTGTGTTTTTACATTTTAAAGTGTGAAGTTGTACATGTCGTCTGGCGGCGTAAGCCCCTGCTTCTCGAGCACATGGGCGTTGTAACGCTGGCAGCACTGTCCTACACATCACCTCTATCTGAGAGATTTACAAAACACCACCCCCCTACATTACTAAAGTACTGGTCTCTCCCCTGCTAGGTGGTTGTAACCTGGTCTCTCCCCTGCTAGGTGGTTGTAACCTGGTCTGTCCCCTGCTAGGTGGTTGTAACCTGGTCTGTCCCCTACTAGGTGGTTGTAACCTGGTCTCTCCCCTGCTAGGTGGTTATAACCTGGTCTCTCCCCTGCTAGGTGGTTGTAACCTGGTCTCTCCCCTGCTAGGTGGTTGTAACCTGGTCTCTCCCCTGCTAGGTGGTTGTAACCTGGTCTCTCCCTGCTAGGTGGTTATAACCTGGTCTCTCCCCTGCTAGGTGGTTATAACCTGGTCTCTCCCCCTGCTAGGTGGTTATAACCTGGTCTGTCCCCTGCTAGGTGGTTGTAACCTGGTCTGTCCCCTGCTAGGTGGTTGTAACCTGGTCTGTCCCCTACTAGGTGGTTGTAACCTGGTCTGTCCCCTGCTAGGTGGTTGTAACCTGGTCTGTCCCCTGCTAGGTGGTTGTAACCTGGTCTCTCCCTGCTGCCTGGTCTAGGGTGGTTGTAACCTGGTCTCTCCCCTGCTAGGTGGTTGTAACCTGGTCTCTCCCCTGCTAGGTGGTTGTAACCTGGTCTCTCCCCTGCTAGGTGGTTGTAACCTGGTCTCTCCCCTGCTAGGTGGTTAACCTGCGTACCATAAGACCTCTGGATGTGGAGACCATTGAGGCCAGCGTGATGAAGACTGGCCATCTGGTCACGGTGGAAGGAGGCTGGCCCCAGTACGGAGTAGGGGCTGAGATCTGTGCCAGGATCATGGAGGGTACGTGCTCTTCATTTTTATACATAGACTGGTTTCCCGGATGCAGATTAAGCCTAATCTTGGACTGAAGTCTTTCTATTGGAGATTTGTCATTGAACTAGTTTGTTTTTTTGTCCATGACTTTGTCATTGTTGTGTAAGTAGCACTGCATTCATAACACCATGCATCCCCATGCTGTCGTTTCTGAAGGCTAAGCTAGGTTGGGCCTCTGTAAACATGGGTGAACTAGACACCTGACAGGTGTGGCATATCAAGAAGCTGATTAAACAGCATGATTATTACACAGGTGCACCTTGTGCTGGGGGACAATAAAGGGCCACTCTAAAATGTGCTGTTTTGTCACTCAACACAATACCACAGATATCTCAAGATTTGAGGGAGCCTGCAATTGGCAATACTGACTGTAGGAATGTCCACCAGAGAATGAAATGTTTATTTCTCTCCCATAATCCTCCTCCAACGTTGTTTTAGAGTTTGGTAGTACGTCCAGCCGGCCTCACAACCACAGATGTCATTGTTGTGAACAACCCCATGGTGGCAGTGGTGTTATGGTATGGGGCAGGCATAAGCTATGGACAATGAACACAATTGCACTTTATCGATGGCAATTTTAATGCACAGAATTACCGTGACGAGATCCGGGGCCCTTTTTAAAATATTTAAGGTATCTGTGACCAACAGACACATAACTGTATCGTGTGAAATACACATATTAGGGCCTAATCAATTTATTGAAATTGACTGATTCCCTCAGTAAAATCAATTAAATGGCTGCATGTTGCAAGATTGAACTCTTTGGCCTGAATGCCAAGCATCACGTCTGGAGGAAACCTGGCACCATCCCTACGATGAAGCATGGTGGTGGCAGCATCATGCTGTGGGGATGTTTTTCGGTGGCAGGGGCTGGGAGAGGCTAGTCAGGATTGAGGGGAAGATGAACGGAGCAAAGTACAGAGATCCTTCATGAAAACCTGCTCCAGAGCCCTCAGGACCTCAGACTGGGGCGAAGGATCACCTTCCAACAGGACAACGACCCCTAAGCACACAGCCAAGACAACACAGGAGTGGCTTCTGGACAAGTCTCTGAATGTCCTTGAGTGGCCCAGCCAGAGCCCGGAACCTGATCGAACATCTCTGGAGAGACCTGAAAATAGCTGTGCAGCGATGCTCCCCATCCAACCTGACAGAGCTAGAGGATCTGCAGAGAAGAATGGGAGAAACTCCCCAAATACAGGTGTGCCAAGCTTGTAGCATCATACCCAAGAAGACTCAAGGCTGTAATCATTGCCAAAGGTACTTCAACAAAGTACTGAGCAAAGAGTCTGAATATTTATTTAAAACTTGTTAGGGCAGTGGTCCCGTGTTGGGAACATATATAAGCGGAAATTTCATGTGCGCCACGTGTTTTTGCGCTAACCTGTTTTTGCTTTGTCATTATGGGGTGTTGTGTGTAGATTGATGTGGAATTTAATTTTTTTTAGATCCATTTTAACTAAATGTGGAACATGTCAAGGGGTATGGATACTTTCCGAATGGATAAAAAAGTGAGAAAAGGTGTTTTGATTTGAGTTAATAATTTAAAAAGCATGAAGCTCATACACAAGTGGCCTCTAACTGATCTTTAAAGCAGGGAAAACTAAATGCATGCTATTCAACCGATCAACTACTTCTCAGACAGAGTTCAGTGTGTCAAATCGGAGGGCCTGTTGTCCGGACCTCTGGCAGTCTCTATGGGGGTGCCACAGGGTTCATTTCTCGGGCCGACTCTCTTCTCTGCATACATCAATGATGTCGCTCAGGGGAAACCAAATGCATGCTATTCAACCAATCACTGCCCGCACCTGCTCGCCCGTCCAGCATCACTACTCTGGATGGCTCTGACTTAGAATACGTGGGAAACTACAAATACCTAGGTGTCTGCTTCGACTGTAAACTCTCCTTCCAGACTCATTAAGCATCTCCAATCCAAAATTAAATCTAGAATTGACTTCCTATATCGCAACAAAGCATCCTTCACTCATGCTGCCCTCGTAAAACTGACCATCCTACCGATCCTCGACTTCGGTTATGTCATCTATAAATTAGCCTCCAACACTCTACTCGGCAAACTAGCTTTAAGCACCAGCTGTCAGAGCAGCTCACAGATCACTGCACCTGTACATAGATGGGCTGTTTACAGATGGGCTATCTACCTCATCCCCATACTGGTATTTATTTATTTATCTTGCTCCTTTGCACCCCAGTATCTCTACTTGCTCATTCATCTTCTGCACATCTACCATTCCTGTGTTTCAATTGCTATATTGTAATTACTTCGCCACCATGGCCTATTTATTGCCTTAATTCCCTTAACTTACCTCATTTGCACTCACTGTAAATAGACTTTGTTTTCTTTTGATCTACTGCATTATTGACTGCATGTTTTGTTTTATTCCATGTGTAACTCTGTGTTGTTGTTTGTCGAACTGCTTTGCTTTATCTTGGCCAGGTCGCAGTTGTAAACGAGAACTTGTTCTCAACTGGCCTACCTGGTTAAATAAAGGTGTTCTCAACTAGCCTACCTGGTTAAATAAAGGTGTTCTCAACTAGCCTACCTGGTTAAATAAATAAAGGTGTTCTCAACTAGCCTACCTGGTTAAATAAATAAAGGTGTTCTCAACTAGCCTACCTGGTTAAATAAATAAAGGTGTTCTCAACTAGCCTACCTGGTTAAATAAATAAAGGTGTTCTCAACTAGCCTACCTGGTTAAATAAATAAAGGTGTTCTCAACTAGCCTACCTGGTTAAATAAATAAAGGTGTTCTCAACTGGCCTACCCTGGTTAAATAAATATCAATAATAATGATCTGTCCTGTTTCCAGGCCCAGCCTTCAACTACCTGGATGCCCCTGCAGTCCGCGTGACCGGTGTCGACATCCCCATGCCCTACGCTAAGATCCTGGAGGACCACAGTGTACCTCAGATCAAAGACATCATCTTCACAGTCAAGAAGGTCTTGAATATGTAAACATACCAATGTCTCCCTCCCTCTCCCACCGTGTCTCCCTCCCTCCCTCTCCCACCGTGTCTCCCTCCCTCCCTCTCCCACCGTGTCTCCCTCCCTCCCTCTCCCACCGTGTCTCCCTCCCTCCCTCTCCCACCGTGTCTCCCTCCCTCCCTCTCCCACCGTGTCTCCCTCCCTCCCTCTCCCACAGTGTCTCCCTCCCTCCCTCTCCCACAGTGTCTCCCTCCCTCCCTCTCCCACAGTGTCTCCCTCCCTCCCTCTCCCACAGTGTCTCCCTCCCTGTCTCCTCTCCCACAGTGTCTCCCTCCCCACAGTGTCCCTCTCCCACAGTGTCTCCCTCTCCCACAGTGTCTCCCTCTCCCACAGTGTCTCCCTCCCTCCCACAGTGTCTCCCTCTCCCACAGTGTCTCCCTCTCCCACAGTGTCTCCCTCTCCCACAGTGTCTCCCTCTCCCACAGTGTCTCCCTCTCCCACAGTGTCTCCTCTCCCACAGTGTCTCCCTCTCCCACAGTGTCTCCCTCTCCCACAGTGTCTCCCTCTCCCACAGTGTCTCCCTCTCCCACAGTGTCTCCCTCTCCCACAGTGTCTCCCTCTCCCACAGTGTCTCCCTCTCCCACAGTGTCTCCTCTCCCACAGTGTCTCCCTCTCCCACAGTGTCTCCCTCCCTCCCCCACAGTGTCTCCCTCTCCCACAGTGTCTCCCTCCCTGTCTCCTCTCCCACAGTGTCTCCCTCTCCCCACAGTGTCTCCCCCTCCCTCCCCACAGTGTCTCCCTCCTCTCCCACAGTGTCTCCCTCTCCCACAGTGTCTCCTCTCCCACAGTGTCTCCCTCTCCCACAGTGTCTCCCTCTCCCCAGTGTCTCCCTCTCCCACAGTGTCTCCCTCCCTCCCTCCCTCTCCCACAGTGTCTCCCCGTCCCTCCCTCCCTCTCCCACAGTGTCTGTCCCTCCCTCCCTCCCTCTCCCAGTGTCTCCCTCCCTCCCTCTCCCACCGTGCCTGTCTCCCTGTCTCCCACCACTCCTCTCCTTGCAAACCAACCTTATTAAACTTCTAAGTACCTATAAGTACTTATTTACTTATACAATAGTGAGTACTTGTAAAGAAAATACTTATTTCCTCCCCATGTCAATTTAACGGTAAATATACGCACATCACATGACTACATGAAAATAGTCCAAATAGTTAGCTGCTGTAATACCTACAAGGACTTCCACTTCTGTTTCCTGATTGGTTGGTGGACAGACAAGCTGGTGACGTCATCAACTTTGTACAGATCTGTCAATGATCCGATGATGGAAAGACTAAGTCAAAGAAATGTATAGTTGATTTAATGGAGTGTATTTATTATGGCCGAAAATTATTGTAACTCCTGTGTTGTTTTTTTGTTGTTGCTGTAAAATGGCTTTGTTACAGAAATAAAACTCCCCATTTTATCAGAAATAATCATGTGGTTTTTTTTTTTATTCTCACGCTTGGTGAGGAGGTTGAACAACTAGGGACAAGTATGCATGATACGCTTGAGGAGGTTGAACAACTAGGGACAAGTATGCATTACACGCTTGAGGAGGTTGAACAACTAGGGACAAGTATGCATTACACGCTTGGTGAGGAGGTTGAACAACTAGGGACAAGTATGCATTACACACTTGGTGAGGAGGTTGAACAACTAGGGACAAGTATGCATTACACACTTGGTGAGGAGGTTGAACAACTAGGGACAAGTATGCATTACACACTTGGTGAGGAGGTTGAACAACTAGGGACAAGTATGCATTACACTGCATTGTGACGCTGGCAGCGGAGCCAAACAAACCATCTTCGGGCAGAGGAGGATCCTCCTCAATGTTCTTGTCCAATTGCAAAGGGTCGTTTGTTTTTTTAGAAAATGCTCCCTTTTTTATTAAAATAAAATCAATTTCTCAATGGAAGTGTTGTAACAATGTGTACGCCGCCATCTTGTCTGTTTCTCTCATTGTTGGAGAAAGGTCTCTGTCATCTTAATATGCAGCACTTTGGGGTGGACCCACCTGTCTCGATGAGAGATGTCTCGATGAGAGATGTCTCGATGAGAGAGGGCTCGATGAGAGAGGGCTCGATGAGAGAGGGCTCGATGAGAGAGGGCTCGATGAGAGAGGGCTCGATGAGAGAGGACTCTGAGAGAGGGCTTGATGAGAGGACTCGATGAGAGATGTCTCGATGAGAGGACTCTATGAGAGAGGGCTCGATGAGAGAGGGCTCGATGAGAGGACTCGATGAGAGATGTCTCGATGAGAGAGGTCTCGATGAGAGATGTCTCGATGAGAGGGCTCGATGAGAGAGGTCTCGATGAGAGAGGTCTCGATGAGAGAGGGCTCGATGAGAGAGGGCTCGATGAGAGAGGGCTCGATGAGAGAGGTCTCGATGAGAGAGGGCTCGATGAGAGATGTCTCGATGAGAGAGGTCTCGATGAGAGAGGTCTCGATGAGAGAGGGCTCGATGAGAGAGATCTCGATGAGAGAGGGCTCGATGAGAGATGTCTCGATGAGAGGGCTCGATGAGAGAGGGCTGGATGAGAGAGGGCTCAATGAGAGATGGCTCGATGAGAGATGTCTCGATGAGAGATGTCTCGATGAGAGAGGGCTCGATGAGAGATGGCTCGATGAGAGAGGGCTCGATGAGAGAGGGCTGGATGAGAGAGGGCTCGATGAGAGATGGCTTGATGAGAGATGTCTCGATGAGAGAGGGCTCGATGAGAGATGGCTCGATGAGAGAGGGCTCAAGATGAGAGAGGGCTGGATGAGAGAGGATGTCTCGATGAGAGAAGATGTCTCGATGAGAGAGGGCTCAAGATGTCTCGAGAGAGCTCGATGAGAGATCAAGGCTCGATGAGAGGGCTCGAGGAGCTCAAGATGTCTCGATGAGAGAGGGCTCAAGATGTCTCGATGAGAGAGGGCTCAAGATGTCTCGATGAGAGAGGGCTCAAGATGTCTCGATGAGAGAGGGCTCGATGAGAGAGGGCTCGATGAGATGTCTCGATGAGAGAGGGCTCGATGAGAGAGGGCTCGATGAGAGAGGGCTCGATGAGAGAGGGCTCGATGAGAGAGGGCTCGATGAGAGAGGACTCGATGAGAGATGTCTCGATGAGAGAGGGCTCGATGAGAGAGGACTCGATGAGAGATGTCTCGATGAGAGATGGCTCGATGAGAGAGGGCTCGATGAGAGAGGACTCGATGAGAGATGTCTCGATGAGAGAGGGTTCGATGAGAGAGGGTTCGATGAGAGAGACTCGATGAGAGAGGGCTCGATGAGAGATGGCTTGATGAGAGAGGACTCGATGAGAGAGGACTCGATGAGAGAGGGCTCGATGAGAGAGGGCTCGATGAGAGAGGGCTCGATGAGAGAGGGCTCGAGATGTCTCGATGAGAGAGGGCTCAATGAGAGAGGGCTCGATGAGAGAGGGCTCGAGATGTCTCGATGAGAGAGGGCTCGATGAGAGATGGTGGGGCACACATTGTTGGATTTCTTCATGGAGCACAAATAATTATGGAGCATTTCCTAAATTCAAACGGACCGTCTGCAACAACAAAAGAATGACTCAAAAGTCATCCAGTAAAATACTACTTGAGTAAATGTCTAAAAGTAACTGATTTAAATGTACTGCTGGAGTAAAATATATACATCAAATACAGCAAACCAGACAGACAGGGGGCACACTCCAACACTCAGACATCGATTAAGGTGTTTGTGTCCTAATAATTTAATTTAAAAGATTGCTCTGAAAACTTCTTGTTGGCGTTTACTGCCTTACTATTTTGACCTTTTACGCTGATCAAGACAAGCGGTGTGAGGTGGTTACTATTGGTTACTAAGGGGTAACTAGCGGTGTGAGGTGGTTACTATTGGTTACTAAGGGGTAACTAGCGGTGTGAGGTGGTTACTATTGGTTACTAAGGGGTAACTAGCGGTGTGAGGTGGTTACTATTGGTTACTAAGGGGTAACTAGCGGTGTGAGGTGGTTACTATTGGTTACTAAGGGTAACTAGCGGTGTGAGGTGGTTACTAGGGTAACTATTGGTTACTAAGGGGTAACTAGCGGTGTGAGGTGGTTACTATTGGTTACTAAGGGGTAACTAGCGGTGTGAGTGGTTACTATTGGTTACTAAGGGGTAACTAGCGGTGTGAGTGGTTACTATTGGTTACTAAGGGTAACTAGCGGTGTGAGGTGGTTACTATTGGTTACTAAGGGGTAACTAGCGGTGTGAGGTGGTTACTATTGGTTACTAAGGGGTAACTAGCGGTGTGAGGTGGTTACTATTGGTTACTAAGGGGTAACTAGCGGTGTGAGGTGGTTACTATTGGTTACTAAGGGGTAACTAGCGGTGTGAGGTGGTTACTATTGGTTACTAAGGGGTAACTAGCGGTGTGAGGTGGTTACTATTGGTTACTAAGGGGTAACTAGCGATGTGAGGTGGTTACTATTGGTTACTAAGGGGTAACTAGCGATGTGAGGTGGTTACTATTGGTTACTAAGGGGTAACTAGCGGTGTGAGGTGGTTACTATTGGTTACTAAGGGGTAACTAGCGGTGTGAGGTGGTTACTATTGGTTACTAAGGGGTAACTAGCGGTGTGAGGTGGTTACTATTGGTTACTAAGGGGTAACTAGCGGTGTGAGGTGGTTACTATTGGTTACTAAGGGGTAACTAGCGGTGTGAGGTGGTTACTATTGGTTACTAAGGGGTAACTAGCGGTGTGAGGTGGTTACTATTGGTTACTAAGGGGTAACTAGCGGTGTGAGAACAATGTTACTATTGGTTACTGGGTCTGTAACTATGGTGCTAAGGTGGTTACTATTGGTTACTAAGAACAATGCGGTGTGAGGTGGTTACTATTGGTTACTAAGGGGTAACTAGCGGTGTGAGGTGGTTACTATTGGTTACTAAGGGGTAACTAGCGGTGTGAGGTGGTTACTATTGGTTACTAAGGGGTAACTAGCGGTGTGAGGTGGTTACTATTGGTTACTAAGGGGTAACTAGCGGTGTGAGGTGGTTACTATTGGTTACTAAGGGTAACTAGCGGTGTGAGGTGGTTACTATTGGTTACTAAGGGTAACTAGCGGTGTGAGGTGGTTACTATTGGTTACTAAGGGGTAACTAGCGGTGTGAGGTGGTTACTATTGGTTACTAAGGGGTAACTAGCGGTGTGAGGTGGTTACTATTGGTTACTAAGGGTAACTAGCGGTGTGAGGTGGTTACTATTGGTTACTAAGAACAATGTAACTATTACGATGTGAGGTGGTTACTATTGGTTACTAAGGGTAACTAGCGGTGTGAGGTGGTTACTATTGGTTACTAAGGGTCTGTAACTATGGTGTGAGGTGGTTACTATTGGTTACTAAGGGGTAACTAGCGGTGTGAGTGGTTACTATTGGTTACTAAGGGGTAACTAGCGATGTGAGGTGGTTACTATTGGTTACTAAGGGGTAACTAGCGGTGTGAGGTGGTTACTATTGGTTACTAAGGGGTAACTAGCGGTGTGAGGTGGTTACTATTGGTTACTAAGGGGTAACTAGCGGTGTGAGGTGGTTACTATTGGTTACTAAGGGTAACTAGCGGTGTGAGGTGGTTACTATTGGTTACTAAGGGGTAACTAGCGGTGTGAGGTGGTTACTATTGGTTACTAAGGGGTAACAAGCGGTGTGAGGTGGTTACTATTGGTTACTAAGGGGTAACTAGCGGTGTGAGGTGGTTACTATTGGTTACTAAGGGGTAACTAGCCCCTCCCTAAGAACAATGTCTAATTATTACTGTGTCTGTAAACATATGATGCTAAGGGGTAACTAGCCCCTCCCTAAGAACAATGTCTAATTATTACTGTGTCTGTAAACATATGGTGCTAAGGGGTAACTAGCCCCTCCCTAAGAACAATGTCTAATTATTACTGTGTCTGTAAACATATGGTGCTAAGGGGTAACTAGCCCCTCCCTAAGAACAATGTCTAATTATTACTGTGCTGTAAACATATGGTGCTAAGGGGTAACAAGCGGTGTGAGGTGGTTACTATTGTATAATCTGCCTACTGCCATCAGTTTAATATCTAATTATTACTGTGTCTGTAAACATATGGTGCTAAGGGGTAACTAGCGGTGTGAGGTGGTTACTATTGTATAATCTGCCTACTGCCATCAGTTTAATATCTAATTATTACTGTGTCTGTAAACATATGGTGCTAAGGGGTAACAAGCGGTGTGAGGTGGTTACTATTGTATAATCTGCCTACTGCCATCAGTTTAATATCTAATTATTACTGTGTCTGTAAACATATGGTGCTAAGGGGTAACAAGCGGTGTGAGGTGGTTACTATTGTATAATCTGCCTACTGCCATCAGTTTAATATCTAATTATTACTGTGTCTATAAACATATGGTGCTAAGGGGTAACAAGCGGTGTGAGGTGGTTACTATTGTATAATCTGCCTACTGCCATCAGTTTAATATCTAATTATTACTGTGTCTGTAAACATATGGTGCTAAGGGGTAACTAGCCCCTCCCTAAGAACAATGTCTAATTATTACTGTGTCTGTAAACATATGGTGCTAAGGGGTAACTAGCCCCTCCCTAAGAACAATGTCTAATTATTACTGTGTCTGTAAACATATGGTGCTAAGGGGTAACTAGCCCCTCCCTAAGAACAATGTCTAATTATTACTGTCTCTATAAACATATGGTGGTAAGGGGTAACTAGCCCCCCCCTAAGAACAATGTCTAATTATTACTGTCTCTATAAACATACGGTGCTAAGGAGTAACTAGCCCCTCCCTAAGAACAATGTCTAATTATTACTGTCTCTATAAACATACGGTGCTAAGGGGTAACTATCCCCCCCCTAAGAACAATGTCTAATTATTACTGTGCCTATAAACATATGGTGCTAAGGAGTAACTAGCCCCTCCCTAAGAACAATGTCTAATTATTACTGTGCCTGTAAACATATGGTGCTAAGGAGTAACTAGCCCCCCCCTAAGAACAATGTCTAATTATTACTGTGCCTATAAACATATGGTGCTAAGGAGTAACTAGCCCCTCCCTAAGAACAATATCTAATTATTACTGTGCATGTTAATGGGTAACTAGCCCCCCCCTAAGAACAATGTCTAATTGCAGACACAAAACAGCAACATTTGGAGAGAAAAAAATGGGTCATTTTTATATTGTGTTATTGACTGTATATTTGTTTACTCCATGTGTAACTCTGTGTTGTTGTTTGTCTCTCACTGCTTTGCTTTATCTTGGCCAGGTAGCAGTTGTAAATGAGAACTTGTTCTCAACCGGCCTACCCTGGTTAAATAAAGGTGTTCTCAACCGGCCTACCCTGGTTAAATAAAGGTGTTCTCAACCGGCCTACCCTGGTTAAATAAAGGTGTTCTCAACCGGCCTACCCTGGTTAAATAAAGGTGTTCTCAACCGGCCTACCCTGGTTAAATAAAGGTGTTCTCAACCGGCCTACCCTGGTTAAATAAAGGTGTTCTCAACCGGCCTACCCTGGTTAAATAAAGGTGTTCTCAACCGGCCTACCCTGGTTAAATAAAGGCGAAGAAAGAAAAAAAAAAATGGAGTGATAGCCTTCCATCTTCAAGATCCCTTTTACCCTGTACAATCCTCCCACTTTATCACCACCAAAGCACCCCCAGACCATCACATTGCCTCCACCTCCCCCAGACCATCACATTGCCTCCACCTCCCCCAGACCATCACATTGCCTCCACCTCCCCAGACCATCACATTGCCTCCACCTCCCCAGACCATCACATTGCCTCCACCTCCCCCAGACCATCACATTGCCTCCACCTCCCCAGACCATCACCTCCATTGCCTCCACCTCCCCCAGACCATCACATTGCCTCCACCTCCCCCAGACCATCACATTGCCTCCACCTCCCCCAGACCATCACATTGCCTCCACCTCCCCATGCCTTGACAGGTGGTTCACTCCTCCAGCATCTTTTCATTTGTTCTGCGTCTCACGAATGTTGTTCTTCACCTCAAACATACATTTGTCCATAACACTTTTTTCCAATCTTCCTCTGTCAGTGTCTGTGTTCTTTTTATTAATCTTTTCTTTTTATTGGCCAGTCTGAGATATGGCTTTTTTCTTCACTGTTGGAGGAGTCACCTCTTCACTGTTGACTTTGAGACTGGTGTTTTGCGGGGACTATTTAATGAAGCTGCCAGTTGAGGACTTGTGAAGCGTCTGTTTCTGAAACTAGATACTCTAATGTACTTGTCCTCTTGCTCAGTTGTGCACCGGGGCCTCCCACTCCTCTTTCTATTCTGGTTAGGGCCAGTTTGCTCTGTTCTGTGAAGGGAGTAGTACACAGCGTTATCCCGAGATCTTCAGTTTCTTGGCAATTTTTCAATGGAATAACCTTAATTTCTCAGAACAAGAATAGACTGACCTTTCAGAAGAAAGTTATTTGTTTCTGGCCATTTTGAGCCTGTAATTGAACCCACAAATGCTGATGCTCCAGATACTCAACTAGTCTAAAGAAGGCCAATTTTATTGCTTTTTTAATTAGCACAACCGTTTTCAGCTGTGCTAACACAATTGCAAAAGGGTTTCTAATGATCAATTAGCCTTTTAATTAGCATTTTTAATGATAAACTTGGATTAGCTAACACAACGTGCCATTGGAACACAGGAGTGATGGTTGCCGATAATGGGCCTCTGTATGCCTATGTAGATATTCCATTAAAAATCAGCCATTTCCAGCTATAATAGTAATTTACAATATTAACTACTGTTATGTACAAAAATTTTTGCTTTTCTTTCAAAAACAAGGACATTTCTAAGTGACCCCAAACTTTTAAATGGTAGTGGTATATTTTATGTTTGAGATTCTTCAAAGATGCAAGCTCCAGTAGAGTGTCTGGAGGAGCAGCGGGGTGACATGAGGAGCAGGGTGACATGAGGAGCAGGGTGACATGAGGAGCAGGGTGACATGAGGAGCAGGGGGGTGACATAAGGAGCAGGGGTTGACATGAGGAGCAGGGTGACATGAGGAGCAGGGTGACATGAGGAGCAGGGGTGACATGAGGAGCAGGGTGACATAAGGGCAGGTGACATGAGGAGCAGGGGTGACATGAGGAGCAGGAGTGACATAAGGGAGCAGGGTGGCATGAGGAGCAGGGTGACATGAGGAGCAGGGGTGACATGAGGAGCAGGGTGACATGAGGAGCAGAAGACGTTTGTTTCAGGGTGACATGAGGAGCAGGGGGTGACATGAACCCAGCAGGGTGACATGAGGAGCGGGGTGACATGAGGAGCAGGGGGGTGACAGGAGGAGCAGGGGGGTGACATGAGCAGGGTGACATGAGGAGCAGCGGGGTGACATGAGGAGCAGGGTGACATGAGGAGCAGCGGGGTGACAAGAGGAGCAGGGTGACATGAGGAGCAGCGGGGTGACATGAGGAGCAGAGTGACATGAGGAGCAACGGGGTGACATGAGGAGCAGCGGGGTGACATGAGGAGCAGAGTGACATGAGGAACAGCGGGGTGACATGAGGAGCAAGGGGGTGACATGAGGAGCAGCGGGGTGACAAGAGGAGCAGGGTGACATGAGGAGCAGCGGGGTGACATGAGGAGCAGAGTGACATGAGGAGCAACGGGGTGACATGAGGAGCAGCGGGGTGACATGAGGAGCAGAGTGACATGAGGAGCAGCGGGGTGACATGAGGAGCAAGGGATGACATGAGGAGCAACGGGGTCACATGAGGACAGCGGGGTGACATGAGGAGCAGAGGGTGACATGAGGAGCAAAGGATGACATGAGGAGCAGGGTGACATGAGGAGCAGGGTGACATGAGGAGCAGGGGGTGACATAAGGAGCAGGGTGACATGAGGAGCAGGG
This sequence comes from Oncorhynchus gorbuscha, assembly GCF_021184085.1. Classification (NCBI taxonomy): domain Eukaryota; kingdom Metazoa; phylum Chordata; class Actinopteri; order Salmoniformes; family Salmonidae; genus Oncorhynchus; species Oncorhynchus gorbuscha. The sequence continues at coordinate 4,284 of NW_025750166.1, read as the reverse complement.
GTGACATGAGGAGCAGGGTGACATGAGGAGCAGGGTGGCATGAGGAGCAGGGTGACATGAGGAGCAGGGGGGTGACATGAGGAGCAGGGGGGTGACATGAGGAGCAAGGGGTGACATGAGGAGCAGGGGGTGACATGAGGAGCAAGGGTGACATGAGGAGCAGCTGGGTGACAAGAGGAGCAGGGTGACATGAGGAGCAGGGGTGACATGACATGAGGAGCAGGGGTGACATGAGGAGCAGGGTGACATGAGGAGCAGGGTGACATGAGGAGCAGGGGGGTGACATGAGGAGCAGGGTGACATGAGGAGCGGGGTGACATGAGGAGCAGGGGGGTGACAGGAGGAGCAGGGGGGTGACATGAGCAGGGTGACATGAGGAGCAGCGGGGTGACATGAGGAGCAGGGTGACATGAGGAGCAGCGGGGTGACAAGAGGAGCAGGGTGACATGAGGAGCAGCGGGGTGACATGAGGAGCAGAGTGACATGAGGAGCAACGGGGTGACATGAGGAGCAGCGGGGTGACATGAGGAGCAAGGGGGTGACATGAGGAGCAGCGGGGTGACAAGAGGAGCAAGGGGGTGACATGAGGAGCAGGGGGGTGACAAGAGGAGCAGGTGACATGAGGGAGCAGCGGGGGTGACATGAGGAGCAGGGTGACATGAGGAGCAGCGGGTGACATGAGGAGCAGCGGGGTGACAAGAGGAGCAGGAGGGAGCAGGGTGACATGAGGAGCAGCGGGGTGACATGAGGAGCAGAGTGACATGAGGAGCAACGGGGTGACATGAGGAGCAGCGGGTGACATGAGGAGCAGGGGGGTGACATGAGGAGCAGGGGGGTGACATGAGGAGCAAGGGGATGACATGAGGAGCAACGGGGTCACATGAGGAGCAGCGGGGTGACATGAGGAGCAGGGGGGTGACATGAGGAGCAAGGGGATGACATGAGGAGCAGGGTGACATGAGGAGCAGGGTGACATGAGGAGCAGCAGGGTGACATGAGGAGCAAGGGGATGACATGAGGAGCAATGGGGTGACATGAGGAGCAACGGGGTGACATGAGGAGCAGGGGAGTGACATGAGGAGCAAGGGGATGACATGAGGAACAACGGGGTCACATGAGGAGCAGCGGGATGACATGAGGAGCAGCGGGGTCACATGAGGAGCAGCGGGGTGAGAGGAGGAGCAGCGGAGTGACATGAGGAGCAAGGGGTCACATGAGGAGCAGCGGGGTGAGAGGAGGAGCAGCGGAGTGACATGAGGAGCAAGGGGTCACATGAGGAGCAGCCGGGTGACATGAGGAGCAGCGGGTTGACATGAGGAGCAGGGGGTGACATGAGGAGCAGGGGGGTGACTTGAGGAGCAGCGGGGTGACAAGAGGAGCAGGGTGACATGAGGAGCAGCGGGGTGACATGAGGAGCAGCGGAGTGACATGAGGAGCAGCGGGGTGACATGAGGAGCAGCGGGGTGAGAGGAGGAGCAGGGGGGTGACAGGAGGAGCAGCAGGGTGACATGAGGAGCAGGGGGGTGACTGGAGGAGCAGCGGGGTGACATGAGGAGCAGCGGGGTGACAAGAGGAGCAGGGTGACATAAGGAGCAGCGGGGTGACATGAGGAGCAGAGTGACATGAGGAGCAACGGGGTAACATGAGGAGCAGGGTGACATGAGGAGCAAGGGAGTGACATGAGGAGCACCGGGGTGACATGAGGAGCAGAGTGACATGAGGAGCAACGGGGTGACATGAGGAGCAGCGGGGTAACATGAGGAGCAGGGTGACATGAGGAGCAACGGGGTGACATGAGGAGCAGGGGGGTGACATGAGGAGCAGGGGGGTGACATGAGGAGCAGGGTGACATGAGGAGCAACGGGGTGACATGAGGAGCAGGGGGGTGACATGAGGAGCAGGGTGACATGAGGAGCAGCGGGGTGACATGAGGAGCAGAGTGACATGAGGAGCAGCGGGGTGACATGAGGAGCAGAGTGACATGAGGAGCAGCAGGTGACATGAGGAGCAGGGGGTGACATGAGGAGCAAGGGGGTGACATGAGGAGCAGCGGGGTGACAAGAGGACCAGGGTGACATGAGGAGCAGCGGGGTGACATGAGGAGCAGAGTGACATGAGGAGCAACGGGGTGACATGAGGAGCAGCGGGGTGACATGAGGAGCAGGGGGGTGACATGAGGAGCAGCCAGCGGGGTGACATGAGGAGCAGGGGGTGACATGAGGAGCAAGGGGATGACATGAGGAGCAACGGGGTCACATGAGGAGCAGCGGGGTCACATGAGGAGCAGCGGGGTGACATGAGGAGCAGCGGCGTGACATGGGGAGCAGGAGGGTGACATGAGGAGCAGGGGGGTGACATGAGGACCAAGGGGATGACATGAGGAGCAGCGGGGTCACATGAGGAGCAGCGGGGTGACATGAGGAGCAGGGGGGTGACATGAGGAGCTAGGGGGTGACATGAGGAGCAGGGTGACATGAGGAGCAGGGTGACATGAGGAGCAGCGGGGTGACATGAGGAGCAAGGGGATGACATGAGGAGCAACGGGGTGACATGAGGAGCAGCGGGGTGACATGAGGAGCAGGGGGGTGACATGAGGAGCAAGGGGATGACATGAGGAACAACGGGGTGACATGAGGAGCAGCGGGGTGACATGAGGAGCAGCGGGGTGAGAGGAGGAGCAGCGGAGTGACATGAGGAGCAGCGGGGTGACATGAGGAGCAGCGGGGTGACATGAGGAGCAGCGGGGTGACATGAGGAGCAGCGGAGTGACATGAGGAGCAGGGGGGTGACATGAGGAGCAGCGGGGTGACATGAGGAGCAGCGGGGTGACATGAGGAGCAGCGGGGTGACATGAGGAGCAGCGGGGTGAGAGGAGGAGCAGCGGAGTGACATGAGGAGCAGCGGAGTGACATGAGGAGCAGCGGGGTAACATGAGGAGCAGGGTGACATGAGGAGCAACAGGGTGACATGAGGAGCAGGGGGGTGACATGAGGAGCAGGGTGACATGAGGAGCAACGGGGTGACATGAGGAGCAGGGGGGTGACATGAGGAGCAGGGTGACATGAGGAGCAGCGGGGTGACATGAGGAGCAGAGTGACATGAGGAGCAGCGGGGTGACATGAGGAGCAGGGGGGTGACATGAGGAGCAAGGGGGTGACATGAGGAGCAGCGGGGTGACAAGAGGACCAGGGTGACATGAGGAGCAGCGGGGTGACATGAGGAGCAGAGTGACATGAGGAGCAACGGGGTGACATGAGGAGCAGCGGGGTGACGTGAGGAGCAGGGGGTGACATGAGGAGCAGCCAGCGGGGTGACATGAAGAGCAGGGGGGTGACATGAGGAGCAAGGGGATGACATGAGGAGCAACGGGGTCACATGAGGAGCAGCGGGGTCACATGAGGAGCAGCGGGGTGACATGAGGAGCAGCGGCGTGACATGGGGAGCAGGTGGGTGACATGAGGAGCAAGGGGATGACATGAGGAGCAGCGGGGTCACATGAGGAGCAGCGGGGTGACATGAGGAGCAGGGGGACATGAGGAGCATGAGGGGGTGACATGAGGAGCAGGGTGACATGAGGAGCAGGGAGTGACATGAGGAGCAGAGGAGCAAGGGGATGACATGAGGAGCAAGGGGATGACATGAGGAGCAATGGGGTGACATGAGGAGCAGCGGGGTGACATGAGGAGCAGGGGGTGACATGAGGAGCAAGGGATGACATGGAGGAACAACGGGGTGACATGAGGAGCAGGGGGTGACATGAGGAGCAAGGGGATGACATGAGGAACAACGGGGGTGACATGAGGAGCAGCGGGTGACATGAGGAGCAGCGGGGTGAGAGGAGGAGGTTAGAGGAAGACAGCGGGGTGACATGAGGAGCAGCGGGGTGACATGAGGAGCAGCGGGGTGACATGAGGAGCAGCGGGGTGACATGAGGAGCAGCGGAGTGACATGAGGAGCAGGGGGGTGACATGAGGAGCAGCGGGGTGACATGAGGAGCAGCGGGGTGACATGAGGAGCAGCGGGGTGACATGAGGAGCAGCGGGGTGAGAGGAGGAGCAGCGGAGTGACATGAGGGGGTGAGGAGCAGAGTGACATGAGGAGCAGCCAGCAGGGTGACATGAGGAGCAGGGGGTGACATGAGGAGCAGCGGGGTGAGGAGGAGCAGGGTTAGGAGGAGCAGCGGGGGTGACATGGACATGAGGAGGAGGAGGAGCAGCATGAGGAGCAGCGGGTGACATGAGGAGAGAGCAGGGTGACATGAGGAGCAGCGGGGTGAGAGGAGGA
>NW_025750165.1:0-20457 GCF_021184085.1 Oncorhynchus gorbuscha | reverse complement strand
TGGGGATGAGAAGAGACGGAAGGTCTGGAACACTGGAGATGAGAAGAGATGGAGGACGGAGGTTTGGAACACTGGGGATGAGAAGAGACGGAGGTCTGGAACACTGGGGATGAGAAGAGATGGAGGTCTGAACACTGGAGATGAGAGAGGACGGAGGTCTGGAACACTGAAGGATGAGAAAGAGACAGAGGTCTGGAACACTGGAGATGAGAGAGATGGAAGGACCAGAGGTTTGGAACACTGGGGATGAGAAGAGAGGTCTGGAACACTGGGGATGAGAAGAGACGGAGGTCTGGAACACTGGAGATGAGAAGAGACGGAGGACGGAGGTTTGGAACACTGGGGATGAGAAGAGACGGAGGTCTGGAACACTGGGGATGAGAAGAGACAGAGGTCTGGAACACTGGGGATGAGAAGAGACGGAGGTCTGGAACACTGGAGATGAGGGAAGAGACGGAGGTCTGGAACACTGGGGATGAGGAAGAATGGAGGGACGGAGGTTTGGAACACTGGGGATGAGAAGAGATGGAGGGGACGGAGGTCTGGAACACTGGGGATGAGAAGAGATGGAGGTCTGGAACACTGGGGATGAGAAGAGATGGAGGACGGAGGTTTGGAACACTGGAGATGAGAAGAGACGTAGGTCTGGAACACTGGGGATGAGAAGAGACGGAGGTCTGGAACACTGGAGATGAGAAGAGATGGAGGACGGAGGTTTGGAACACTGGGGATGAGAAGAGACGGAGGTCTGGAACACTTGGGATGAGAAGAGATGGAGGTCTGGAACACTGGAGATGAGAAGAGACGGAGGACGGAGGTCTGGAACACTGGGGATGAGAAGAGATGGAGGTCTGGAACACTGGGGATGAGAAGAGACGGAGGTCTGGAACACTGGGGATGAGAAGAGACGGAGGTCTGGAACACTGGGGATGAGAAGAGACAGAGGTCTGGAACACTGGGAATGAGAAGAGACGGAGGTCTGGAACACTGGGGATGAGAAGAGACAGAGGTCTGGAACACTGGGGATGAGAAGAGACGGAGGTCTGGAACACTGGAGATGAGAAGAGACGGAGGTCTGGAACACTGGGGATGAGAAGAGATGGAGGACGGAGGTTTGGAACACTGGGGATGAGAAGAGATGGAGGACGGAGGTCTGGAACACTGGGGATGAGAAGAGATGGAGGTCTGGAACACTGGGGATGAGAAGAGATGGAGGACGGAGGTTTGGAACACTGGGGATGAGAAGAGATGGAGGACGGAGGTCTGGAACACTGGAGATGAGAAGAGACGGAGGTCTGGAACACTGGAGATGAGAAGAGACGTAGGTCTGGAACACTGGGGATGAGAAGAGACGGAGGTCTGGAACACTGGAGATGAGAAGAGATGGAGGACGGAGGTTTGGAACACTGGGGATGAGAAGAGACGGAGGTCTGGAACACTGGGGATGAGAAGAGATGGAGGTCTGGAACACTGGAGATGAGAAGAGACGAAGGACGGAGGTCTGGAACACTGGGGATGAGAAGAGATGGTCTGGAACACTGGGGATGAGAAGAGACAGAGGTCTGGAACACTGGGGATGAGAAGAGACGGAGGTCTGGAACACTGGGGATGAGAAGAGAGGAGGTCTGGAACACTGGGGATGAGAAGAGACAGAGGTCTGGAACACTGGGGATGAGAAGAGACGGAGGTCTGGAACACTGGAGATGAGAAGACGGAGGTCTGGAACACTGGGGATGAGAAGAGATGGAGGACGGAGGTTTGGAACACTGGGGATGAGAAGAGATGGAGGACGGAGGTCTGGAACACTGGGGATGAGAAGAGATGGAGGTCTGGAACACTGGGGATGAGAAGAGATGGAGGACGGAGGTTTGGAACACTGGGGATGAGAAGAGATGGAGGACGGAGGTCTGGAACACTGGGGATGAGAAGAGATGGAGGTCTGGAACACTGGGGATGAGAAGAGACGGAGGTCTGGAACACGGGATGAGAAGAGACAGAGGTCTGGAACACTGGAGATGAGAAGAGACGGAGGACGGAGGTCTGGAACACTGGGGATGAGAAGAGACAGAGGTCTGGAACACTGGGGATGAGAAGAGACAGAGGTCTGGAACACTGGGGATGAGAAGAGACAGAGGTCTGGAACACTGGGGATGAGAAGAGACGGAGGTCTGGAACACTGGGGATTAGAAGACACGGAGGACGGAGGTTTGGAACACTGGGGATGAGAAGAGATGGAGGTCTGGAACACTGGGGATGAGAAGAGATGGATGTCTGGAACACTGGGGATGAGAAGAGACGGAGGTCTGGAACACTGGAGATGTGAAGAGACGGAGGGCGGAGGTCTGGAACACTGGGGATGAGAAGAGATGGAGGTCTGGAACACTGGGGATGAGAAGAGACGGAGGTCTGGAACACTGGAGATGAGAAGAGACGGAGGTCTGGAACACTGGGGATGTGAAGAGATGGAGGACGGAGGTCTGGAACACTGGGGATGAGAAGAGATGGAGGTCTGGAACACTGGGGATGAGAAGAGATGGAGGACGGAGGTCTGGAACACTGGGGATGAGAAGAGATGGAGGTCTGGAACACTGGGGATGAGAAGAGACGGAGGTCTGGAACACTGGAGATGAGAAGAGACAGAGGACGGAGGTCTGGAACACTGGGGATGAGAAGAGATGGAGGTCTGGAACACTGGGGATGAGAAGAGACGGAGGTCTGGAACACTGGGGATGAGAAGAGATGGAGGTCTGGAACACTGGGGTTGAGAAGAGACGGAGGTCTTCAACACTGGGGATGAGAAGTGACGGAGATCTGGAACACTGGGGATGAGAAGAGACGGAGGACGGAGGTCTGGAACACTGGGGATGAGAAGAGATGGAGGATGGAGGTCTGGAACACTGGGGATGAGAAGAGATGGAGGTCTGAAACACTGGGGATGAGACGAGACAGAGGTTGGAACACTGGGGATGAGAAGAGACGGAGGTCTGGAACACTGGGGAGGAGAAGAGACGGAGGACGGAGGTCTGGAACACTGGGGATGAGAAGAGACGGAGGTCTGGAGGAACACTGGGGATGAGAAGAGACGGAGGTCTGGAACACTGGGGATGAGAAGAGACGGAGGTCTGGAACACTGGGGATGAGAAGAGATGGAGGTCTGGAACACTGGAGATGAGAAGAGACGGAGGTCTGGAACACTGGGGATGAGAACAGATGGAGCACGGAGGTCTGGAACACTGGGGATGAGAAGAGATGGAGGTCTGGAACACTGGGGATGAGAAGAGACGGAGGACGGAGGTCTGGAACACTGGGGATGAGAAGAGACGCTGGTCTGGAACACTGGAGATGAGAAGAGACGGAGGTCTGGAACACTGGGGATGAGAAGAGACGGAGGTCTGGAACACTGGGGATGAGAAGAGACGGAGGTCTGCAACACTGGGGATGAGAAGTGACGGATGTCTGGAACACTGGGGATGAGAAGAGACGGAGGACGGAGGTCTGGAACACTGGGCATGAGAAGAGATGGAGGATGGAGGTCTGGAACACTGGGGGTGAGAAGAGATGGAGGTCTGGAACACTGGAGATGAGACGAGACAGAGGTTGGAACACTGGGGATGAGAAGAGACAGAGGTCTGGAACACTGGGGATGAGAAGAGACAGAGGACGGAGGTCTGGAAAACTGGGGATGAGAAGAGACGGAGGTCTGGAGGAACATTGGGGATGAGAAGAGACGGAGGTCTGGAACACTGGGGATGAGAAGAGACGGAGGTCTGGAACACTGGGGATGAGAAGAGACGGAGGTCTGGAACATTGGAGATGAGAAGAGACGGAGGTCTGGAACACTGGGGATGAGAAGAGATGGAGCACTGAGGTCTGGAACACTGGGGATGAGAAGAGATGGAGGTCTGGAACACTGGGGATGAGAAGAGACGGAGGACGAAGGTCTGGAACACTGGGGATGAGAAGAGACAGAAGACGGAGGTCTGGAACACTGGGGATGAGAAGAGACGGAGGTCTGGAACACTGGGGATGAGAAGAGACGGAGGTCTGGAACACTGGAGATGAGAAGAGACGGAGGTCTGGAACACTGGGGATGAGAAGAGACGGAGGTCTGCAACACTGGGGATGAGAAGAGACGGAGGACGGATGTCTGGAACACTGGGGATGAGAAGAGATGGAGGTCTGGAACACTGGGGATGAGAAGAGATGGGGGACGGAATTCTGGAACACTGGGGATGAGAAGAGATGGAGGACGGAGGTCTGGAACACTGGGGATGAGAAGAGACGGAGGTCTGGAACACTGGGGATGAGAAGAGACGGAGGTCTGGAACACTGGGGTTGAGAAGAGACGGAGGTCTTCAACACTGGGGATGAGAAGTGACGGAGGTCTGGAACACTGGGGATGAGAAGAGACGGAGGACGGAGGTCTGGAACACTGGGGATGAGAAGAGATGGAGGATGGAGGTCTGGAACACTGGGGATGAGAAGAGATGGAGGTCTGGAACACTGGGGATGAGAAGAGACGGAGGTCTGGAACACTGGGGAGGAGAAGAGACAGAGGACGGAGGTCTGGAACACTGGGGATGAGAAGAGACGGAGGTCTGGAACACTGGGGATGAGAAGAGATGGAGGTCTGGAACACTGGAGATGAGAAGAGACGGAGGTCTGGAACACTGGGGATGAGAATAGATGGAGCAAGGAGGTCTGGAACACTGGGGATGAGAAGAGATGGAGGTCTGGAACACTGGGGATGAGAAGAGACGGAGGACGGAGGTCTGGAACACTGGGGATGAGAAGAGACGCTGGTCTGGAACACTGGGGATGAGAAGAGACGGAGGTCTGGAACACTGGGGATGAGAAGAGACGGAGGTCTGCAACACTGGGGATGAGAAGTGACGGATGTCTGGAACACTGGGGATGAGGAGAGACGGAGGACGGAGGTCTGGAACACTGGGGATGAGAAGAGATGGAGGATGGAGGTCTGGAACACTGGGGGTGAGAAGAGATGGAGGTCTGGAACACTGGGGATGAAACGAGACAGAGGTTGGAACACTGGGGATGAGAAGAGACGGAGGTCTGGAACACTGGGGAGGAGAAGAGACGGAGGTTGGAACACTGGGGATGAGAAGAGACAGAAGACGGAGGTCTGGAACACTGGGGATGAGAAGAGACGGAGGTCTGGAACACTGGGGATGAGAAGAGACGGAGGTCTGGAACACTGGAGATGAGAAGAGACGGAGGTCTGGAACACTGGGGATGAGAAGAGACTGAGGTCTGCAACACTGGGGATGAGAAGAGATGGAGGACGGAGGTCTGGAACACTGGGGATGAGAAGAGATGGAGGTCTGGAACACTGGGGATGAGAAGAGATGGGGGACGGAGGTCTGGAACACTGGGGATGAGAAGAGACGGAGGTCTGGAACACTGGAGATGAGAAGAGACGGAGGTCTGGAACACTGGGGATGAGAAGAGACTGAGGTCTGCAACACTGGGGATGAGAAGAGACAGAGGACGGAGGTCTGGAAAACTGGGGATGAGAAGAGACGGAGGTCTGGAGGAACATTGGGGATGAGAAGAGACGGAGGTCTGGAACACTGGGGATGAGAAGAGACGGAGGTCTGGAACACTGGGGATGAGAAGAGACGGAGGTCTGGAACACTGGGGATGAGAAGAGATGGAGCACGGAGGTCTGGAACACTGGGGATGAGAAGAGATGGAGGTCTGGAACACTGGGGATGAGAAGAGACGGAGGACGAAGGTCTGGAACACTGGGGATGAGAAGAGACAGAAGACGGAGGTCTGGAACACTGGGGATGAGAAGAGACGGAGGTCTGGAACACTGGGGATGAGAAGAGACGGAGGTCTGGAACACTGGAGATGAGAAGAGACGGAGGTCTGGAACACTGGGGATGAGAAGAGACTGAGGTCTGCAACACTGGGGATGAGAAGAGATGGAGGACGGAGGTCTGGAACACTGGGGATGAGAAGAGATGGAGGTCTGGAACACTGGGGATGAGAAGAGATGGAGGTCTAGAACACTGGGGATGAGACGAGACGGAGGTTGGAACACTGGGGATGAGAAGAGATGGAGGTCTGGAACACTGGGGAGGAGAAGAGACGGAGGTTGGAACACTGGGGATGAGAAGAGACAGAGGACGGAGGTCTGGAACACTGGGGATGAGAAGAGACGGAGGTCTGGAACACTGGGGATGAGAAGAGATGGAGGTCTGGAACACTGGGGATGAGAAGAGACGGAGGACGAAGTCTGGAACACTGGGGATGAGAAGAGACAGAAGACGGAGGTCTGGAACACTGGGGATGAGAAGAGACGGAGGTCTGGAACACTGGGGATGAGAAGACGGAGGTCTGGAACACTGGAGATGAGAAGAGACGGAGGTCTGGAACACTGGGGATGAGAAGAGACTGAGGTCTGCAACACTGGGGATGAGAAGAGATGGAGGACGGAGGTCTGGAACACTGGGGATGAGAAGAGATGGAGGTCTGGAACACTGGGGATGAGAAGAGATGGAGGTCTAGAACACTGGGGATGAGACGAGACGGAGGTTGGAACACTGGGGATGAGAAGAGATGGAGGTCTGGAACACTGGGGAGGAGAAGAGACGGAGGTTGGAACACTGGGGATGAGAAGAGACAGAGGACGGAGGTCTGGAACACTGGGGATGAGAAGAGACGGAGGTCTGGAACACTGGGGATGAGAAGAGATGGAGGTCTGGAACTCTGGGGATGAGAAGAGACGGAGGACGGAGGTCTGGAACACTGGGGATGAGAAGAGACGGAGGTCTGGAGGAACACTGGGGATGAGAAGAGATGGAGGTCTGGAACACTGGTAGTAGCTCTGGATAAGAGCGTCTGCTAAATGACTTAAATGTAAATGTAATGGATGAGAAGAGACGGAGGTCTGGAACACTGGAGATGAGAAGAGACGGAGGTCTGGAACACTGGGGATGTGAAGAGATGGAGGACGGAGGTCTGGAACACTGGGGATGAGAAGAGATGGAGGTCTGGAACACTGGGGATGAGAAGAGACGGAGGACGGAGGTCTGGAACACTGGGGATGAGAAGAGATGGAGGTCTGGAACACTGGGATGAGAAGAGATGGAGGTCTGGAACACTGGGGATGAGAAGAGACGGAGGTCTGGAACACTGGGGATGAGAGACGGAGGTCTGGAACACTGGGGATGAGAAGAGGACGGAGGTCTGGAACACTGGGGATGAGAAGAGACGGAGGTCTGGAACACTGAAGATGAGAAGAGACAGAAGTCTGGAACACTGGGGATGAGAAGAGATGGAGGTCTGGAACACTGGGGATGAGAAGACGGAGGACGGAGGTCTGGAACACTGGGGATGAGAAGAGACGGAGGTCTGGAACACTGGGGATGAGAAGAGACGGAGGTCTGGAACACTGGGGATGAGAAGAGACGGAGGTCTGGAACACTGGGGATGAGAAGACGGAGGTCTGGAACACTGGGGATGAGAAGAGACGGAGGTCTGGAACACTGGGGATGAGAAGACGGAGGTCTGGAACACTGGGGATGAGAAAAAGACGGAGGTCTGGAACACTGGGGATGAGAAGAGACGGAGGTCTGAACACTGAAGATGAGAAGAGACAGAGGTCTGGAACACTGGGGATGAGGAAGAGACGGAGGTCTGGAACACTGGAGATGAGAAGAGACGGAGGTCTGGAACACTGGGGATGAGAAGAGATGGAGGACGGAGGTCTGGAACACTGGGGATGAGAAGAGATGGAGGACGGAGGTCTGGAACACTGGGGATGAGAAGAGATGGAGGTCTGGAACACTGGGGATGAGAAGAGATGGAGGTCTGGAACACTGGGGATGAGACGAGACGGAGGTTGGAACACTGGGGATGAGAAGAGACGGAGGTCTGGAACACTGGGGATGAGAAGAGACGGAGGAACACTGGGATGAGACGAGACGGTTGGAACACTGGGGATGAGAAGAGATGGAGGTCTGGAACACTGGGGATGAGAAGAGACGGAGGACGAAGGTCTGGAACACTGGGGATGAGAAGAGACAGAAGACGGAGGTCTGGAACACTGGGGATGAGAAGAGACGGAGGTCTGGAACACTGGGGATGAGAAGAGACGGAGGTCTGGAACACTGGAGATGAGAAGAGACGGAGGTCTGGAACACTGGGGATGAGAAGAGACTGAGGTCTGCAACACTGGGGATGAGAAGAGATGGAGGACGGAGGTCTGGAACACTGGGGATGAGAAGAGATGGAGGTCTGGAACACTGGGGATGAGAAGAGATGGAGGTCTAGAACACTGGGGATGAGACGAGACGGAGGTTGGAACACTGGGGATGAGAAGAGATGGAGGTCTGGAACACTGGGGAGAGAAGAGACGGAGGTTGGAACACTGGGGATGAGAAGAGACAGAGGACGGAGGTCTGGAACACTGGGGATGAAAGAGACGGAGGTCTGGAACACTGGGGATGAGAAGAGATGGAGGTCTGGAACACTGGGGATGAGAAGAGACGGAGGACGAAGGTCTGGAACACTGGGGATGAGAAGAGACAGAAGACGGAGGTCTGGAACACTGGGGATGAGAAGAGACGGAGGTCTGGAACACTGGGGATGAGAAGAGACGGAGGTCTGGAACACTGGAGATGAGAAGAGACGGAGGTCTGGAACACTGGGGATGAGAAGAGACTGAGGTCTGCAACACTGGGGATGAGAAGAGATGGAGGACGGAGGTCTGGAACACTGGGGATGAGAAGAGATGGAGGTCTGGAACACTGGGGATGAGAAGAGACGGAGGTCTGGAACACTGGGGATGAGAAGAGACGGAGGTCTGGAACACTGGAGGTCTGGAACACTGGGGATGAGAAGAGATGGAGGTCTGGAACACTGGGGATGAGATCTGGAGATGAGAGAGACGGAGGACGGAGGTCTGGAACACTGGGGATGAGAAGAGACGGAGGTCTGGAACACTGAAGATGAGAAGAGACAGGGTCTGGAACACTGGGGATGAGAAGAGATGGAGGTCCAAACACTGGGGATGAGAAGCTGGAACACTGGGGATGAGAAGAGACGGAGGACTGGAACACTGGGGAGGTGGAGGGACGGAGGTGGAACACTGGGGATGAGAAGAGATGGAGGTCTGGGAACACTGGGGATGAGAAGAGATGGAGGTCTGGAACACTGGGGATGAGAGAGACGGAGGTTGGAACACTGGGGATGAGAAGAGACGGAGGACGGAGGTCTGGAACACTGGGGATGAGAAGAGACGGAGGTCTGGAACACTGGGGATGAGAAGAGACGGAGGTCTGGAACACTGGGGATGAGAAGAGATGGAGGTCTGGAACACTGGGGATGAGAAGAGACGGAGGACGAAGGTCTGGAACACTGGGGATGAGAAGAGACAGAAGACGGAGGTCTGGAACACTGGGGATGAGAAGAGACGGAGGTCTGGAACACTGGGGATGAGAAGAGACGGAGGTCTGGAACACTGGAGATGAGAAGAGACGGAGGTCTGGAACACTGGGGATGAGAAGAGACTGAGGTCTGCAACACTGGGGATGAGAAGAGATGGAGGACGGAGGTCTGGAACACTGGGGATGAGAAGAGATGGAGGTCTGGAACACTGGGGATGAGAAGAGATGGAGGTCTAGAACACTGGGGATGAGACGAGACGGAGGTTGGAACACTGGGGATGAGAAGAGATGGAGGTCTGGAACACTGGGGAGAGAAGAGACGGAGGTTGGAACACTTGGGGATGAGAAGAGACAGAGGACGGAGGTCTGGAACACTGGGGATGAGAAGAGACGGAGGTCTGGAACACTGGGGATGAGAAGAGATGGAGGTCTGGAACACTGGGGATGAGAAGAGACGGAGGACGGAGGTCTGGAACACTGGGGATGAGAAGAGACGGGTCTGGAACACTGGGGATGAGAAGAGACGGAGGTCTGGAACACTGGGGATGAGAAGAAGGAACACTGGAGATGAGGAAGAGACGGAGGTCTGGAACACTGGGGATGAGAAGAACACTGCAACACTGGGGATGAGAAAGAATGGAGGACGGAGGTCTGGAACACTGGGGATGAGAAGAGATGGAGTCTGGAACACTGGGGATGAGAAGAGATGGAGGTCTAGAACACTGGGGGATGAGAACGGAGGTTTGGAGACACTGGGGATGAAGAGATGGAGGTCTGGAACACTGGGGAGAGAGACGGAGGTTGGAACACTGGATGAGAAGAAGAGACGGGGTCTGGAACACTGGGGATGAGAAGAGATGGAGGTCTGGGGGGATGAGAAGAGATGGAGTCTGGAACTCTGGAGGAAGAGACGGAGGACGAGTCTGGAACACTGGGGATGAGAAGAGACGGAGTCTGGAGAACACTGGGGATGAGAAAGAGATGGAGGTCTGGAGACACTGGTAAAAGTAGCTCTGGATAAGAGCGTCTGCTAAATGACTTAAATATGAGAATGGATGAGAAAGAGAGCGGAGGTCTGGGAACACTGGAGATGAGAAAGGCGGAGGTCTGGAACACTGGGGATGTGAAAGAGATGGAGGACGGGAGGTCTGGAACACTGGGGATGAGAAGAGATGGAGGTCTGGAACACTGGGGATGAGAAGAGACGGAGGTCTGGAACACTGGGGATGAGAAGAGATGGAGGTCTGGAACACTGGGGATGAGAAGAGATGGAGGTCTGGAACACTGGGGATGAGACGAGACGGAGGTTGGAACACTGGGGATGAGAAGAGACGGAGGACGGAGGTCTGGAACACTGGGGATGAGAAGAGACGGAGGTCTGGAACATGAGAGAGAGACGGAGGTTGGAACACTGGGGATGAGAAGTGGAGGTCTGGAACACTGGGGATGAGAAGAGACAACACTGGGGATGAGAAGAGACAGAAGAGGTCTGGAACACTGGGGATGAGAAGAGACGGAGGTCTGGAACACTGGGGATGAGAAGAGACGGAGGTCTGGAACACTGGAGATGAGAAGAGACGGAGGTCTGGAACACTGGGGATGAGAAGAGACTGAGGTCTGCAACACTGGGGCTGAGAAGAGATGGAGGACGGAGGTCTGGAACACTGGGGATGAGAAGAGATGGAGGTCTGGAACACTGGGGATGAGAAGAGATGGAGGTCTAGAACACTGGGGATGAGACGAGACGGAGGTTGGAACACTGGGGATGAGAAGAGATGGAGGTCTGGAACACTGGGGAGGAGAAGAGACGGAGGTTGGAACACTGGGGATGAGAAGAGACAGAGGACGGAGGTCTGGAACACTGGGGATGAGAAGAGACGGAGGTCTGGAACACTGGGGATGAGAAGAGATGGAGGTCTGGAACACTGGGGATGAGAAGAGACGGAGGACGAAGGTCTGGAACACTGGGGATGAGAAGAGACAGAAGACGGAGGTCTGGAACACTGGGGATGAGAAGAGACGGAGGTCTGGAACACTGGGGATGAGAAGAGACGGAGGTCTGGAACACTGGAGATGAGAAGAGACGGAGGTCTGGAACACTGGGGATGAGAAGAGACTGAGGTCTGCAACACTGGGGATGAGAAGAGATGGAGGACGGAGGTCTGGAACACTGGGGATGAGAAGAGACGGAGGTCTGGAACACTGGGGATGAGAAGAGACGGAGGTCTGGAACACTGGGGATGAGAAGAGACGGAGGTCTGGAACACTGGGGATGAGAAGAGACGGAGGTCTGGAACACTGGGGATGAGAAGAGACGGAGGTCTGGAACACTGGGGATGAGAAGTGACGGAGGTCTGGAACACTGGGGATGAGAAGAGACGGAGGACGGAGGTCTGGAACACTGGGGATGAGAAGAGACGGAGGTCTGGAACACTGAAGATGAGAAGAGACAGAGGTCTGGAACACTGGGGATGAGAAGAGACGGAGGTCTGGAACACTGGAGATGAGAAGAGACTGAGGTCTGGAACACTGGGGATGAGAAGAGATGGAGGACGGAGGTCTGGAACACTGGGGATGAGAAGAGATGGAGGACGGAGGTCTGGAACACTGGGGATGAGAAGAGATGGAGGTCTGGAACACTGGGGATGAGAAGAGATGGAGGTCTGGAACACTGGGGATGAGACGAGACGGAGGTTGGAACACTGGGGATGAGAAGAGACGGAGGACGGAGGTCTGGAACACTGGGGATGAGAAGAGACGGAGGTCTGGAACACTGGGGATGAGACGAGACGGAGGTTGGAACACTGGGGATGAGAAGAGATGGAGGTCTGGAACACTGGGGATGAGAAGAGACGGAGGACGAAGGTCTGGAACACTGGGGATGAGAAGAGACAGAAGAAGGAGGTCTGGAACACTGGGGATGAGAAGAGACGGAGGTCTGGAACACTGGGGATGAGAAGAGACGGAGGTCTGGAACACTGGAGATGAGAAGAGACGGAGGTCTGGAACACTGGGGATGAGAAGAGACTGAGGTCTGCAACACTGGGGATGAGAAGAGATGGAGGACGGAGGTCTGGAACACTGGGGATGAGAAGAGATGGAGGTCTGGAACACTGGGGATGAGAAGAGATGGAGGTCTAGAACACTGGGGATGAGACGAGACGGAGGTTGGAACACTGGGGATGAGAAGAGATGGAGGTCTGGAACACTGGGGAGGAGAAGAGACGGAGGTTGGAACACTGGGGATGAGAAGAGACAGAGGACGGAGGTCTGGAACACTGGGGATGAGAAGAGACGGAGGTCTGGAACACTGGGGATGAGAAGAGATGGAGGTCTGGAACACTGGGGATGAGAAGAGACGGAGGACGAAGGTCTGGAACACTGGGGATGAGAAGAGACAGAAGACGGAGGTCTGGAACACTGGGGATGAGAAGAGACGGAGGGTCTGGAACACTGGGGATGAGAAGAGACGGAGGTCTGGAACACTGGAGATGAGAAGAGACGGAGGTCTGGAACACTGGGGATGAGAAGAGACTGAGGTCTGCAACACTGGGGATGAGAAGAGATGGAGGACGGAGGTCTGGAACACTGGGGATGAGAAGAGATGGAGGTCTGGAACACTGGGGATGAGAAGAGATGGAGGTCTAGAACACTGGGGATGAGACGAGACGGAGGTTGGAACACTGGGGATGAGAAGAGATGGAGGTCTGGAACACTGGGGAGGAGAAGAGACGGAGGTTGGAACACTGGGGATGAGAAGAGACAGAGGACGGAGGTCTGGAACACTGGGGATGAGAAGAGACGGAGGTCTGGAACACTGGGGATGAGAAGAGATGGAGGTCTGGAACTCTGGGGATGAGAAGAGACGGAGGACGGAGGTCTGGAACACTGGGGATGAGAAGAGACGGAGGTCTGGAGGAACACTGGGGATGAGAAGAGATGGAGGTCTGGAACACTGGTAAGTAGCTCTGGATAAGAGCGTCTGCTAAATGACTTAAATGTAAATGTAATGGATGAGAAGAGACGGAGGTCTGGAACACTGGAGATGAGAAGAGACGGAGGTCTGGAACACTGGGGATGTGAAGAGATGGAGGACGGAGGTCTGGAACACTGGGGATGAGAAGAGATGGAGGTCTGGAACACTGGGGATGAGAAGAGACGGAGGACGGAGGTCTGGAACACTGGGGATGAGAAGAGACGGAGGTCTGGAACACTGGAGATGAGAAGAGACGGAGGTCTGGAACACTGGGGATGAGAAGAGACGGAGGTCTGGAACACTGGGGATGAGAAGTGACGGAGGTCTGGAACACTGGGGATGAGAAGAGACGGAGGACGGAGGTCTGGAACACTGGGGATGAGAAGAGACGGAGGTCTGGAACACTGAAGATGAGAAGAGACAGAAGTCTGGAACACTGGGGATGAGAAGAGATGGAGGTCTGGAACACTGGGGATGAGAAGAGACGGAGGACGGAGGTCTGGAACACTGGGGATGAGAAGAGACGGAGGTCTGGAACACTGGAGATGAGAAGAGACGGAGGTCTGGAACACTGGGGATGAGAAGAGACGGAGGTCTGGAACACTGGGGATGAGAAGAGACGGAGGTCTGGAACACTGGGGATGAGAAGAGACGGAGGTCTGGAACACTGGGGATGAGAAGAGACGGAGGTCTGGAACACTGGGGATGAGAAGTGACGGAGGTCTGGAACACTGGGGATGAGAAGAGACGGAGGACGGAGGTCTGGAACACTGGGGATGAGAAGAGACGGAGGTCTGGAACACTGAAGATGAGAAGAGACAGAGGTCTGGAACACTGGGGATGAGAAGAGACGGAGGTCTGGAACACTGGAGATGAGAAGAGACGGAGGTCTGGAACACTGGGGATGAGAAGAGATGGAGGACGGAGGTCTGGAACACTGGGGATGAGAAGAGATGGAGGACGGAGGTCTGGAACACTGGGGATGAGAAGAGATGGAGGTCTGGAACACTGGGGATGAGAAGAGATGGAGGTCTGGAACACTGGGGATGAGACGAGACGGAGGTTGGAACACTGGGGATGAGAAGAGACGGAGGACGGAGGTCTGGAACACTGGGGATGAGAAGAGACGGAGGTCTGGAACACTGGGGATGAGACGAGACGGAGGTTGGAACACTGGGGATGAGAAGAGACGGAGGTCTGGAACACTGGGGAGGAGAAGAGACGGAGGTTGGAACACTGGGGATGAGAACAGACAGAGGACGGAGGTCTGGAACACTGGGGATGAGAAGAGACGGAGGTCTGGAGGAACACTGGGGATGAGAAGAGACGGAGGTCTGGAACACTGGGGATGAGAAGAGACGGAGGTCTGGAACACTGGGGATGAGAAGAGACGGAGGTCTGGAACACTGGAGATGTGAAGAGACGGAGGTCTGGAACACTGGGGATGAGAAGAGATGGAGGACGGAGGTCTGGAACACTGGGGATGAGAAGAGACGGAGGTCTGGAACACTGGGGATGAGAAGAGACGGAGGTCTGGAACACTGGAGATGAGAAGAGATGGAGGACGGAGGTCTGGAACACTGGGGATGAGAAGAGACGGAGGTCTGGAACACTGGGGATGAGAAGAGACGGAGGTCTGGAACACTGGGGATGAGAAGAGACGGAGGTCTGGAACACTGGGGATGAGAAGAGACGGAGGTCTGCAACACGAGTAGATTCTGGAGACACTTTTTCACAGGAGGTACCGTCAACCCACTGAATTGCCATGGTAATGCCAAACCTCCTGTGGTTAAAACACACACGCAGATGCTCTCTCACACACTCAGACACACAAACACTTTTCTGCACACAGCAGGGTCGAACGCGTCAATTCTCACCCTCTCCCTCTCTGACACAGCTTGTGAAGTGCACAAGTCTCGCTGACCCTTACCAAAACTCTTTTAGCACTGTGTGTGTGTGTGTGTGTGTGTGTGTGTGTGTGTGTGTGTGTGTGTGTGTGTGTGTGTGTGTGTGTGTGTGTGTGTGTGTGTGTGTGTGTGTGTGTGTGTGTGTGTGTGTGTGTGTGTGTGTGTGTGTGTCACTGTGCTCCTGTCAGGGAAAGAAAAGAGTGATGAAGAACAACAGCATAGAACAACAGCATAGAACAACAGCATAGAACAACAGCATAGAACAACAGCATAGAACAGCTGCATAGAACAACAGCATAGAACAACAGCATAGAACAACAGCACAGAACAGCTGCATAGAACAACAGCATAGAACAACAGCATAGAACAACAGCATAGAACAACAGCATAGAACAACAGCATAGAATAACAGCATAGAACAACAGCATAGAACAGCTGCTCTCACAATTTTTCAACGTCTATATAGATAGATTTGGAGTTAGATAAACTTTGATTTGGAGTTAGAAAAACTTTGATTTGGAGTTAGATAAACTTTGATTTGGAGTTAGATAAACTTTGATTTGGAGTTAGATAAACTTTGAATTGGATTTAGATAAACTTTGAATTGGAGTTAGATAAACTTTTATTTTTGGGGGGGAGGCAGGGACCCTCCACAGCATAACCTTCACTCCAGATCAAAACTCCAAACCTACAACCTAATGTTTGGACATGAATTGACCTGGAAAGATGAATACACCATCCAACCTGGGACTGAGACAGACCAGACAAACTTCAATTAGCACCGAGGTGCGAAGTGAGACGCATCGAATCCTTTGAGCACAACAAATGGCTGGCTACCCAAACCCAAATCCAGAGGCCCTGAAGCCCCACTCCCGCTGTTCAGAGACCATCCACTGGCATTTTATACAAGAAATCTGCCTCCACAAATAAAGGTTTCTCCCAAGTGGATGTGACACCTGCTGCACTGCTGCTTGGATTCCACCTGGTGATCTGTTCACTGTCTGCCCTGGTCTGGTCTTTTCTCCCCATGTCTGCCCTGGTCTGTCTCCCCCTCTCTGTTCACCATCTGCCCTGGTCTGTCTCCCCTGTCTGTTTACCATCTGCCCTGCTCTGTCTCCCCTCTCTGTTCACCATCTGCCCTGGTCTGTCTCCCCTGTCTGGTTCAGGTACCCCCACCACACTCATCCCTCTCTGTTCACTGTCTGCCCTGGCCTGTCTCCCCCTGTCTGGTACAGGTACCTCCACCACACTCCACCCTCTCTGTTCACTGTCTGCCCTGGTCTGTCTCCCCCTGTTTGGTACAGGTACCCCCACCACACTCATCCCTCTCTGTTCACTGTCTGCCCTGGTCTGTCTCCCCTGTCTGGTACAGGTACCCCACCACACTCATCCCTCTCTGTTCACTGTCTGCCCTGGTCTGTCTCCCCCTGTTTGGTACAGGTACCCCCACCACACTCATCCCTCTCTGTTCACTGTCTGCCCTGGCCTGTCTCCCCCTGTCTGGTACAGGTACCCCCACCACACTCACCCCTCTCTCCCTGGCCTGTCTCCCTGTCTGGTACACCACACTCTCCCTGTAAAGGTTTTCCTCCTCTTCTTCTGAAGAGGAGAGGCGAGAAGGATCGGAGGACCAATATGCGGCGTGGTAAGTGTCCATGGTACATTTAATGAGAAACACTCAATATACACACAACGGATACAAAACAATAAACAAACGAAACCCAAAACTGTACCGTGTGGTGAAAAACACAGACACGGAAACAAACACCCACAAACACACAGTGAAACGCAGGCTACCCTAAGTATGATTCTCAATCAGAGACAACTAATGACACCTGCCTCTGATTGAGAACCATACTAGGCAAACATAGAAATCCCCAAAATCATAGAAAAACAAACATAGACTGCCCACCCCAACTCACGCCCTGACCATACTAAATAAATACAAAACAACGGAAATAAAGGTCAGAACGTGACACCATCAGCTTTATACTACCCTGTAATACCATCAGCTTTATACTACCCTGTAATACCATCAGCTTTATACTACCCTGTAATACCATCAGCTTTATACTACCCTGTAATACCATCAGCTTTATACTACCCTGTAATACCATCAGCTTTACACTACCCTGTAATACCATCAGCTTTATACTACCCTGTAATACCATCAGCTTTATACTACCCTGTAATACCATCAGCTTTACACTACCCTGTAATACCATCAGCTTTATACTACCCTGTAATACCATCAGCTTTATACTATGGTGTAATACCATCAGCTTTATACTACCCTGTAATACCATCAGCGTTATACTACCCTGTAATACCATCAGCTTTATACTACCCTGTAATACCATCAGCTTTACACTACCCTGTAATACCATCAGCTTTATACTACCCTGTAATACCATCAGCTTTACACTACCCTGTAATACCATCAGCGTTATACTACCCTGTAATACCATCAGCTTTACACTACCCTGTAATACCATCAGCTTTATACTACCCTGTAATACCATCAGCTTTATACTATCCTGTAATACCATCAGCTTTATACTATGGTGTAATACCATCAGCTTTACACTATGGTGTAATACCATCAGCTTTATACTACCCTGTAATACCATCAGCTTTATACTACCTGTAATACCATCAGCTTTATACTACCCTGTAATACCATCAGCTTTATACCCCTGTAATACCACCAGCTTTATACTACCCTGTAATACCATCAGCTTTATACTACCCTGTAATACCATCAGCTTTATACTACCCTGTAATACCATCAGCTTTATACTACCCTGTAATACCATCAGCTTTACACTACCCTGTAATACCATCAGCTTTACACTACCCTGTAATACCATCAGCTTTATACTACCCTGTAATACCATCAGCTTTATACTACCCTGTAATACCATCAGCTTTACACTACCCTGTAATACCATCAGCTTTACACTACCCTGTAATACCATCAGCTTTACACTACCCTGTAATACCATCAGCTTTATACTACCCTGTAATACCACCAGCTTTATACTACCCTGTAATACCATCAGCTTTATACTACCCTGTAATACCATCAGCTTTACACTACCCTGTAATACCATCAGCTTTATACTACCCTGTAATACCATCAGCTTTACACTACCCTGTAATACCATCAGCTTTACACTACCCTGTAATACCATCAGCTTTACACTACCCTGTAATACCATCAGCTTTATACTACCCTGTAATACCACCAGCTTTATACTACCTGTAATACCATCAGCTTTACACTACCCTGTAATACCATCAGCTTTACACTACCCTGTAATACCATCAGCTTTATACTACCCTGTAATACCATCAGCTTTACACTACCCTGTAATACCATCAGCTTTATACTACCCTGTAATACCATCAGCTTTACACTACCCTGTAATACCATCAGCTTTATACTACCCTGTAATACCATCAGCTTTATACTACCCTGTAATACCATCAGCTTTATACTACCCTGTAATACCATCAGCTTTATACTACCCTGTAATACCATCAGAATTGGTTACACAGACTGTTTGTTCTCACCCTCGGGACTCTGACTCTCTATTGGTTACACAGACTGTTTGTTCTCACCCTCGGGACTCTGACTCTGACTCTCTATTGGTTACACAGACTGTTTGTTCTCACCCTCGGGACTCTGACTCTGACTCTCTATTGGTTACACAGACTGTTTGTTCTCACCCTCGGGACTCTGACTCTCTCTCTATTGGTTACACAGACTGTTTGTTCTCACTCTCGGGACTCTGACTCTCTATTGGTTACACAGACTTTTGGCCTCCCATCCTATTGGAACCACCTCTCGCCGGCTTTGTATTCATGTTACCTGATGAAATTGCGGTACAACATGACGGCAGACTAGAACTGGGGCGGCAGGGTAGCCTAGTGGTTAGAGCGTGTGACTAGTAACCGGAAGGTTGCGAGTTCAAACCCCTGAGCTGACAAGGTACAAATATGTCATTCTGCCCCTGAACAGGCAGTTAACCCACTGTTCCTAGGCCGTCATTGAAAATAAGAATTTGTTCTTAACTGACTTGCCTAGTTAAATAAAGGTAAAAAAATCTAATAAAAACTTGTTGCCAACTGATTCCTATTTGACTCAACCATGCCTCCTTGCCCATCCAACATTTCCTCATCTCGCACCATTTCTAATGAGACCAACCCATAGGCTCCTCCCTTCCCCCTCGCCCCGCTTACATAGTTCTCCCTGCAGGCGGTCACTGAGTCTGAGGTGCTAAAGGAGCTCCTTAAACTTGACCCCAAATCTGGGTCAGATAGTTTTAGACCCTTTCTTCTTATGGTTGCTGCCCCAATAATCGCCAAACCTGTCTCTCCTCTCTGGGGAGGTTCCCATTGCTTGGAAGGCAGCCATGGTTTGTCCTTTATTTAAGTTGAGATCAAGCTGAAAACCTGTTATAGGCCTATCTTCTTGCCCGGTTTATCAAAAGTGTCGAAAATTTGTCAACTGGACTGGTTTTCTTTGTGTATAGTATTCTCTTGGGTATGTAATCTGGATGTGTCACTGCAACCTTAAAGGTCCCCATTGATTCATCAATCAATCAATGATGTCAATGATGTCACCATTGCCCTTGATTCTAAGCAATATTGTGCTGCTATTTTTATTGACTTGGCCAAAGCTTTTGATACGGTAGACCATTCCATTCTTGTGGGCCGGCTAAGGAGTATTGGTGTCTCTGAGGGGTCTTTGGCCTGGTTTGCTAACTACCTCTCTGTCACGCCCTGACCTTAGATATCTATGTTTTCTATACCTTTTGGTTAGGTCAGGGTGTGACGAGGGTGGGTACTCTAGTGTTGTATGTCTAGGGTTTTGTATGTCTAAGGTTGTTGTAGGTCTAGGGCTTTGTATGTCCAGGGTTTTGTACATCTAGGGTTTTGTATGTCTATGGTTTTGTATGTCTAGGGTTTTGTATGTCTAGGGTTTTGTATGTCCAGGGTTTTGTATGTCTAGGGTTTTGTACATCTAGGGTTTTGTATGTCTATGGTTGTTGTAGGTCTAGGGTTTTGTATGTCTAGGGTTTTGTATGTCTATGGTTGTTGTAGGTCTAGGGCTTTGTATGTCTAGGGTTTTGTATGTCTAGGGTTTTGTATG
>NW_025750164.1:0-20458 GCF_021184085.1 Oncorhynchus gorbuscha | reverse complement strand
CTATAGCTGTTCTCATAACTAGGGGCTCCCTGCCTCATGACTAGGCCCCGTCTCATGACTAGGCCCCGCTCTCATGACTATAGCTGTTTCATAATTCAGGCCCCGTCTCATGACTAGGCCCCGTCTCATGACTAGAGCTGTTCTCATAACTAGACCCCGTCTCATGACTAGACCAAGTCTCATGACTAGGCCCCGTCTCATGGCTAGACCCCGTCTCATGTCTAGACCCCGTCTCATGTCTAGAGCTGTTCTCATGGCTAGACCCCGTCTCATGACTAGAGCTGTTCTCATGGCTAGACCCTGTCTCATGACTAGACCCCGTCTCATGGCTAGGCCCCGTCTCATGACTAGACCCCGTCTCATGGCTAGGCCCCGTCTCATAACTAGACCCTGTCGCATGGCTAGGCCCCGTCTCATGACTAGGCCCGGTCTCATAACTAGACCCAGTCTCATGGCTAGGCCCCGTCTCATAACTAGGCCCCATCTCATGACTAGGCCCCGTCTCATGACTAGGCCCCGTCTCATGACTAGACCCCGTCTCATAACTAGACCCCGTCTCATAACTAGGCCCCGTCTCATGACTAGACCCCGTCTCATGACTAGGCCCCGTCTCATAACTAGGCCCCGTCTCATAACTAGGCCCCTTCTCATGACTAGACCCCGTCTCATGACTAGACCCAGTCTCATGACTAGACCCCATCTCATGACTAGAGCTGTTCTCATGACTAGACCCCATCTCATAACTAGACCCCATCTCATAACTAGGCCCTGTCTCATGACTAGAGCTGTTCTCATGACTAGACCCCATCTCATGACTAGACCCCGTCTAATAACTAGGCCCCGTCTCACGACTAGGCCCCGTCTCATGACTAGACCCCGTCTCATGACTAGGCCCCGTCTCATGACTAGACCCCGTCTCATGGCTAGACCCCGTCTCATGACTAGACCCCATCTCATAACTAGACCCCATCTCATAACTAGACCCCGTCTCATGACTAGAGCTGTTCTCATGGCTAGGCCCCGTCTCCTGACTCGAGCTGTTCTCACAACTAGACCCTGTCTCATGACTAGACCCCGTCTCATGGCTAGGCCCCGTCTCATGACTAGACCCCGTCTCATGGCTAGGCCCCGTCTCATGTCTAGACCCCGTCTCATGTCTAGAGCTGTTCTCATGGCTAGACCCCGTCTCATGACTAGAGCTGTTCTCATGGCTAGACCCTGTCTCATGACTAGACCCCGTCTCATGGCTAGGCCCCGTCTCATGACTAGACCCCGTCTCATGGCTAGGCCCCGTCTCATAACTAGACCCTGTCGCATGGCTAGGCCCCGTCTCATGACTAGGCCCGGTCTCATAACTAGACCCAGTCTCATGGCTAGGCCCCGTCTCATAACTAGGCCCCATCTCATGACTAGGCCCCGTCTCATGACTAGGCCCCGTCTCATGACTAGACCCCGTCTCATAACTAGACCCCGTCTCATAACTAGGCCCCGTCTCATGACTAGACCCCGTCTCATGACTAGGCCCTGTCTCATAACTAGGCCCCGTCTCATAACTAGGCCCCTTCTCATGACTAGACCCCGTCTCATGACTAGACCCAGTCTCATGACTAGACCCCATCTCATGACTAGAGCTGTTCTCATGACTAGACCCCATCTCATAACTAGACCCCATCTCATAACTAGGCCCTGTCTCATGACTAGAGCTGTTCTCATGACTAGACCCCATCTCATGACTAGGCCCCGTCTCACGACTAGGCCCCGTCTCATGACTAGACCCCGTCTCATGACTAGGCCCCGTCTCATGACTAGACCCCGTCTCATGGCTAGACCCCGTCTCATGACTAGACCCCATCTCATAACTAGACCCCATCTCATAACTAGACCCCGTCTCATGACTAGAGCTGTTCTCATGGCTAGGCCCCGTCTCCTGACTCGAGCTGTTCTCACAACTAGACCCTGTCTCATGACTAGACCCCGTCTCATGGCTAGGCCCCGTCTCATGACTAGACCCCGTCTCATGGCTAGGCCCCGTCTCATAACTAGACCCTGTCGCATGGCTAGGCCCCGTCTCATGGCTAGGCCCTGTCTCATAACTAGACCCAGTCTCATGGCTAGGCCCCGTCTCATAACTAGGCCCCGTCTCATGACTAGGCCCCGTCTCATGACTAGGCCCCGTCTCATGACTAGACCCCGTCTCATAACTAGACCCCGTCTCATAACTAGGCCCCGTCTCATGACTAGAGCCCGTCTCATGACTAGGCCCCGTCTCATAACTAGGCCCCGTCTCATAACTAGGCCCCTTCTCATGACTAGACCCCGTCTCATGACTAGACCCCATCTCATGACTAGACCCCGTCTCATGACTAGACCCCGTCTCATGACTAGAGCTGTTCTCATGGCTAGGCCCCGTCTCCTGACTCGAGCTGTTCTCACAACTAGACCCTGTCTCATGACTAGACCCCGTCTCATGGCTAGGCCCCGTCTCATGACTAGACCCCGTCTCATGGCTAGGCCCCGTCTCATAACTAGACCCTGTCGCATGGCTAGGCCCCGTCTCATGGCTAGGCCCTGTCTCATAACTAGACCCAGTCTCATGACTAGACCCCGTCTCATAACTAGACCCCGTCTCATAACTAGGCCCCGTCTCATGACTAGGCCCCGTCTCATGACTAGGCCCCGTCTCATAACTAGGCCCCGTCTCATAACTAGGCCCCTTCTCATGACTAGACCCCGTCTCATGACTAGACCCCGTCTCATGACTAGACCCCGTCTCATGACTAGAGCTGTTCTCATGACTAGACCCCATCTCATAACTAGACCCCATCTCATAACTAGGCCCTGTCTCATGACTAGAGCTGTTCTCAT
This sequence comes from Oncorhynchus gorbuscha, assembly GCF_021184085.1. Lineage (NCBI taxonomy): Eukaryota > Metazoa > Chordata > Actinopteri > Salmoniformes > Salmonidae > Oncorhynchus > Oncorhynchus gorbuscha. The sequence goes on along the minus strand of NW_025750164.1, from coordinate 17,593 downwards.
GACTAGACCCCATCTCATAACTAGACCCCATCTCATAACTAGGCCCCGTCTCATGACTAGGTCCCGTCTCATGACTAGACCCCGTCTCATGACTAGACCCCGTCTCATGACTAGACCCCATCTCATAACTAGACCCTGTCTCATGACTAGACCTCGTCTCATAACTAGGACCTGTCTCATAACTAGACCCCGTCTCATGACTAGACCCCGTCTCATGACTCGAGCTGTTCTCAAAACTAGACCCTGTCTCATGACTAGACCCCGTCTCATGACTAGAGCTGTTCTCATGGCTAGGCCCCGTCTCATGACTAGACCCCGTCTCATAACTAGACCCTGTCTCATGACTAGACCCTGTCTCATGACTAGACCCCGTCTCATGACTAGACCTGGTCTACACAGCTGGATTGTTTCCAAATGAGAATGCATCAGTCCAGCTGCTGTGGGAAGAAGACATCATACCACATCATAACGTATGTTCTCCCTCCTAGCATAATACTTCACACAGAAAACAGTCCAAAAGATCCTCAACGGACAACATATCGACTGCTGACTGTCTCCATTTCTAGGCCCCGTCTCATGACTAGACCCCGTCTCATGACTAGACCCCCTGTCTCATGACTAGACCCCCTGTCTCATGACTAGACCCCCTGTCTCATGACTAGACCCCGTCTCATGACTAGACCCCGCCTCATGACTAGAGCCCCTGTCTCATGACTAGACCCCGCCTCATGACTAGACCCCGTCTCATGACTAGACCCCCTGTCTCATGACTAGACCCTGTCTCATGACTAGGCCCCGTCTCATGACTAGAGCTGTTCTCATGACTAGACCCCGTCTCATGACTAGACCCTGTCTCATGACTAGACCCCCTGTCTCATGACTAGACCCCGTCTCATGACTAGACCCTGTCTCATGACTAGACCCTGTCTCATGACTAGACCCCCTGTCTCATGACTAGACCCCGTCTCATGACTAGACCCCGTCTCATGACTAGACCCCCTGTCTCATGACTAGGCCCCGTCTCATGACTAGAGCTGTTCTCATGACTAGACCCCATCTCATGACTAAACCCCATCTCATGGCTAGACCCCGTCTCATGACTAGACCCTGTCTCATGACTAGACCCCGTCTCATGACTAGGCCCCGTCTCATGACTAGACCCCGTCTCATGACTAGACCCCGTCTCATAACTAGACCCCATCTCATGACTAGACCCCGTCTCATAACTAGACCCCATCTCATCACTAGACCCCGTCTCATAACTAGGCCCCTCTCATAACTAGACCCCATCTCATAACTAGACCCCGTCTCATGACTAGAGCTGTTCTCATGGCTAGGCCCCGTCTCATGACTAGACCCCGTCTCATGACTAGACCCCGTCTCATAATTAGACACCGTCTCATGACTAGACCCCATCTCATGGCTAGGCCCAGTCTCATGACTAGAGCTGTTCTCATAATTAGACCCAGTTTCATGACTAGACCCCGTCTCATGACTAGACCCCGTCTCATGACTAGAGCTGTTCTCATAATTAGACCCCGTCTCATGACTAGACCCCGTCTCATGACTAGACCCCGTCTCATGACTAGACCCCGTCTCATAACTAGACCCCGTCTCATATTTAGACCCCGTCCCATGACTAGACCCCATCTCATGGCTAGGCCCCGTCTCATGACTAGAGCTGTTCTCATAATTAGACCCCGTCTCATGACTAGACCCCGTCTCATGACTAGACCCCGTCTCATAACTAGACCCCGTCTCATAACTAGGCCCCGTCTCATGACTAGACCCCGTCTCATGACTAGGCCCCGTCTCATGACTATGCCCAGTCTCATGACTAGGCCCCGCCTCATGACTAGGCCCCGTCTCATGACTAGACCCCATCTCATGACTAGACTCCATCTCATATCTAGGCCCCGTCTCATGACTAGGCCCCGTCTCATGACTAGGCCCAGTCTCATGACTAGGCCCAGTCTCATGACTAGGCCCCGTCTCATGACTAGAGCTGTCTCATGACTAGAGCTGTTCTCATAATTAGACCCCGTCTCATGACTAGACCCCGTCTCATGACTAGACCCCGTCTCATAACTAGACCCCGTCTCATATTTAGACCCCGTCCCATGACTAGACCCCATCTCATGGCTAGGCCCCGTCTCATGACTAGAGCTGTTCTCATAATTAGACCCCGTCTCATGACTAGACCCCGTCTCATGACTAGACCCCGTCTCATAACTAGACCCCGTCTCATAACTAGGCCCAGTCTCATGACTAGACCCCGTCTCATGACTAGGCCCCGTATCATGACTAGGCCCCGTATCATGACTAGGCCCCGTCTCATGACTAGGCCCAGTCTCATGACTAGACCCCGTCTCATATTTAGACCCCGTCTCATGACTAGACCCCATCTCATGGCTAGGCCCCGTCTCATGACTAGAGCTGTTCTCATAATTAGACCCCGTCTCATAACTAGACCCCGTCTCATATTTAGACCCCGTCTCATGACTAGACCCCATCTCATGGCTAGGCCCCGTCTCATGACTAGAGCTGTTCTCATAATTAGACCCCGTCTCATGACTAGACCCTGTCTCATGACTAGACGCCGTCTCATAACTAGACCCCATCTCATAACTAGGCCCCGTCTCATAACTAGACCCCGTCTCATGACTAGGCCCCGTCTCATGACTAGGCCCAGTCTCATGACTAGACCCCGTCTCATGACTAGGCCCCGTCTCATGACTAGACCCCGTCTCATGACTAGACCCCGTCTCATGACTAGACCCCGTCTCATGACTAGACCCCGTCTCATGACTAGGCCCCGTCTCATGACTAGGCCCCGTCTCATGACTAGACCCCGTCTCATGACTAGACCCCGTCTCAGGACTAGGCCCCGTCTCATGACTAGACCCCGTCTCATGACTAGACCCCGTCTCATGACTAGACCCCGTCTCATGACTAGACACCGTCTCATAACTAGACCCTGTCTCATGACTAGGACCTGTCTCATAACTAGACCCCGTCTCATGACTAGACCCCGTCTCATGACTAGACCCCGTCTCATGACTCGAGCTGTTCTCAAAACTAGACCCTGTCTCATGACTAGACCCCGTCTCATGACTAGAGCTGTTCTCATGGCTAGGCCCCGTCTCATGACTAGACCCCGTCTCATAACTAGACCCTGTCTCATGACTAGACCCTGTCTCATGACTAGACCCCGTCTCATGACTAGACCTGGTCTACACAGCTGGATTGTTTCCAAATGAGAATGCATCAGTCCAGCTGCTGTGGGAAGAAGACATCATACCACATCATAACGTATGTTCTCCCTCCTAGCATAATACTTCACACAGAAAACAGTCCAAAAGATCCTCAACGGACAACATATCGACTGCTGACTGTCTCCATTTCTAGGCCCCGTCTCATGACTAGACCCCGTCTCATGACTAGACCCCCTGTCTCATGACTAGACCCCCTGTCTCATGACTAGACCCCGCCTCATGACTAGACCCCCTGTCTCATGACTAGACCCCGCCTCATGACTAGACCCCGTCTCATGACTAGACCCCCTGTCTCATGACTAGACCCTGTCTCATGACTAGGCCCCGTCTCATGACTAGGCCCCGTCTCATGACTAGAGCTGTTCTCATGACTAGACCCCGTCTCATGACTAGACCCCGTCTCATGACTAGACCCTGTCTCATGACTAGACCCTGTATCATGACTAGACCCTGTCTCATGACTAGACCCCCTGTCTCATGACTAGACCCCGTCTCATGACTAGACCCCGTCTCATGACTAGACCCCCTGTCTCATGACTAGGCCCCGTCTCATGACTAGAGCTGTTCTCATGACTAGACCCCGTCTCATGACTAAACCCCGTCTCATGGCTAGACCCCGTCTCATGGCTAGACCCCGTCTCATGACTAGACCCCGTCTCATGACTAGACCCCGTCTCATAACTAGACCCCATCTCATGACTAGACCCCGTCTCATAACTAGACCCCATCTCATCACTAGACCCCGTCTCATAACTAGGCCCCTCTCATAACTAGACCCCATCTCATAACTAGACCCCGTCTCATGACTAGAGCTGTTCTCATGGCTAGGCCCCGTCTCATGACTAGACCCAGTCTCATGACTAGACCCCGTCTCATGACTAGACCCCGTCTCATAATTAGACACCGTCACATGACTAGACCCCATCTCATGGCTAGGCACCGTCTCATGACTAGAGCTGTTCTCATAATTAGACCCAGTTTCATGACTAGACCCCGTCTCATGACTAGACCCCGTCTCATAACTAGACCCCGTCTCATGAGTAGGCCCCGTCTCATGACTAGACCCCGTCTCATGACTAGACCCCGTCTCATGACTAGACCCCGTCTCATGACTAGGCCCCGTCTCATGACTAGACCCCGTCTCATGACTAGGCCCCGTCTCATGACTAGGCCCCGTCTCATGACTAGACCCCATCTCATGACTAGACCCCGTCTCATGACTAGACCCCCTGTCTCATGACTAGAGCTGTTCTCATGGCTAGGCCCCGTCTCCTGACTCGAGCTGTTCTCACCACTAGACCCTGTCTCATGACTAGACCGCGTCTCATGGCTAGGCCCTGTCTCATAACTAGACCCTGTCGCATGGCTAGGCCCCGTCTCATGGCTAGGCCCTGTCTCATAACTAGACCCAGTCTCATGGCTAGGCCCCGTCTCATAACTAGGCCCCATCTCATGACTAGGCCCCGCCTCATGACTAGGCCCCGTCTCATGACTAGACCCCGTCTCATGACTAGACCCCGTCTCATGACTAGAGCTGTTCTCATGACTAGACCCCGTCTCATGACTAGACCCCGTCTCATGACTAGACCCCGTCTCATGACTAGACCCCGTCTCATAACTAGACCCCGTCTCATGACTAGACCCCGTCTCATGACTAGACCCCGTCTCATGACTAGAGCTGTTCTCATGACTAGACCCCGTCTCATGACTAGACCCCGTCTTATGACTAGACCCCGTCTCATGACTAGACCCCGTCTCATGACTAGACCCCCTGTCTCATGACTAGGCCCCGTCTCATGACTAGAGCTGTTCTCATGACTAGACCCCATCTCATGACTAGACCCCGTCTCATGACTAGACCCCGTCTCATGACTAGACCCCGTCTCATGACTAGACCCCGTCTCATGACTAGACCCCGTCTCATGACTAGACCCCATCTCATGACTAGACCCCGTCTCATAACTAGACCCCATCTCATCACTAGACCCCGTCTCATAACTAGGCCCCGTCTCATAACTAGACCCCATCTCATAACTAGACCCCGTCTCATGACTAGAGCTGTTCTCATGGCTAGGCCCCGTCTCATGACTAGACCCCGTCTCATGACTAGACCCCGTCTCATGACTAGACCCCGTCTCATAATTAGACCCCGTCTCATGACTAGACCCCATCTCATGGCTAGGCCCCGTCTCATGACTAGAGCTGTTCTCATAATTAGACCCCGTCTCATGACTAGACCCCGTCTCATGACTAGACCCCGTCTCATGACTAGAGCTGTTCTCATAATTAGACCCCGTCTCATGACTAGACCCCGTCTCATGACTAGACCCCGTCTCATGACTAGAGCTGTTCTCATGACTAGGCCCTGTCTCATGACCAGACCCCGTCGCATGACTAGACCCCGTCTCATGACTAGACCCTGTCTCATGACTAGACCCCATCTCATAACTAGACCCCGTCTCATGACTAGACCCCGTCTCATGACTAGACCCCGTCTCATGACTAGACCCCGTCTCATGACTAGACCCCGTCTCATGACTAGACCCCGTCTCATGACTAGACCCCGTCTCATAACTAGACCCCGTCTCATGACTAGACCCCGTCTCATGACTAGACCCCGTCTCATGACTAGAGCTGTTCTCATGACTAGAGCTGTTCTCATGACTAGACCCCGTCTCATGACTAGACCCCGTCTCATGACTAGACCCCGTCTCATGACTAGGCCCCGTCTCATGACTAGGCCCCGTCTCATGACTAGAGCTGTTCTCATGACTAGACCCCGTCTCATGACTAGACCCCGTCTCATGACTAGACCCTGTCTCATGACTAGACCCCGTCTCATGACTAGACCCTGTCTCATGACTAGACCCCGTCTCATGACTAGACCCCCTGTCTCATGACTAGGCCCCGTCTCATGACTAGAGCTGTTCTCATGACTAGACCCCATCTCATGACTAGACCCCGTCTCATGACTAGACCCCGTCTCATGACTAGACCCCGTCTCATGACTAGACCCCATCTCATGACTAGACCCCGTCTCATAACTAGACCCCATCTCATCACTAGACCCCGTCTCATAACTAGGCCCCGTCTCATAACTAGACCCCATCTCATAACTAGACCCCGTCTCATGACTAGAGCTGTTCTCATGGCTAGGCCCCGTCTCATGACTAGACCCCGTCTCATGACTAGACCCCGTCTCATAATTAGACCCCGTCTCATAATTAGACCCCGTCTCATGACTAGACCCCATCTCATGGCTAGGCCCCGTCTCATGACTAGAGCTGTTCTCATAATTAGACCCCGTCTCATGACTAGACCCCGTCTCATGACTAGACCCCGTCTCATAACTAGACCCCGTCTCATGACTAGAGCTTTTCTCATGACTAGACCCCGTCTCATGACTAGACCCCGTCTCATGACTAGACCCTGTCTCATGACTAGACCCCGTCTCATGACTAGACCCCGTCTCATGACTAGACCCCGTCTCATGACTAGACCCCCTGTCTCATGACTAGGCCCCGTCTCATGACTAGAGCTGTTCTCATGACTAGACCCCATCTCATGACTAGACCCCGTCTCATGACTAGACCCCATCTCATGACTAGACCCCGTCTCATGAATAGACCCCATCTCATGACTAGACCCCGTCTCATAACTAGACCCCATCTCATCACTAGACCCCGTCTCATAACTAGGCCCCGTCTCATAACTAGACCCCATCTCATAACTAGACCCCGTCTCATGACTAGAGCTGTTCTCATGGCTAGGCCCCGTCTCATGACTAGACCCCGTCTCATGACTAGACCCCGTCTCATGACTAGACCCCGTCTCATAATTAGACCCCGTCTCATGACTAGACCCCATCTCATGGCTAGGCCCCGTCTCATGACTAGAGCTGTTCTCATAATTAGACCCCGTCTCATGACTAGACCCCGTCTCATGACTAGACCCCGTCTCATAACTAGACCCCGTCTCATAACTAGACCCCGTCTCATGACTAGACCCCATCTCATGGCTAGGCCCCGTCTCATGACTAGAGCTGTTCTCATAATTAGACCCAGTCTCATGACTAGACCCCGTCTCATGACTAGACCCCGTCTCATGACTAGACCCCGTCTCATGACTAGACCCCGTCTCATGACTAGACCCCGTCTCATAACTAGACCCCATCTCATGACTAGACCCTGTCTCATGACTAGGCCCCGTCTCATGACCAGACCCCGTCTCATGACTAAATGATAATCAAATACCCTTATGCCTAACAAAATGTAAACGACTACATCTAAGTTGCTACTCCCCAGGTCGTTCCTGTAAATGAGAATGTGTTCTCAGTCAACTTGCCGCGTTAAAATAAGGCGTAAATAAAAAATGTTTTTTTTATTAATAAATACGAAATGCTGCCCATTTGTTTTAGCATCCTTCAAAGAATGTAGCATTCCCCTATGTATGAACTCAATGACGCCAAGCACTAAAAATACATTAAATTAGCTGGTTATCGAACATACCGACAGTATTCCATTTACCTGCATCCCAAATTCCACCCTAATCCCTATATAGTGCACTACAGTTGACCATGGCCAATCAAAAGGTGTGCACTATATAAGGGAATAGGGTGGCATTATGTATTCATATTGTACATTTATATCAGGGTACAAACAGCCATTGTCTACAGAATGAAAACCAGGTGCTTTCTTACTTTTCTGTTGATACCAACCGTAAGATCCACTTCCTGTTTTCAATGTTCCATCTGACTGGCTGTATCTGAAATGGCACCCTATTCGCTAAGTAGTGCACTACAGGGCCCATTGACGCTGGTCGAAAGTAGTGCACTATATAGGGAACAAGGGTACCGTTTGGGACACATCCACTGCACTATAATTATGCCTGGTTGGGTGTAGAAGAAACAATCATGAGGTAATGATGATCTTAACTCAACTACATTTGCATGAGTTGGAGATACTTGTCTAGTTAAATAAAAGGTTGAATAAAAAATGTTTGTTTTTTTAATTAATAAAAACGGAATCTGGATGTTATCATGATGACTATGAAAGCTTATCAAATGATACATGTTTAACAGCCAAAAACATGAACAGGTGTTTTCAGGTTGATTGTCCAATCAGAGATCACCAATATGAACATGTCTGTCTGTACTACCTGTCTGTCTGTACTATGTCTGTCTGTACTATGTCTGTCTGTACTATGTCTGTACTATGTATGTAGTATGTATGTCTGTACTACCTGTCTGTCTGTACTATGTATGTAGTATGTATGTCTGTACTACCTGTCTGTCTGTACTATGTCTGTAGTATGTATGTCTGTACTACCTGTCTGTCTGTACTATGTATGTACTACCTGTCTGTACTATGTCTGTACTATGTATGTCTGTACTATGTATGTAGTATGTATGTCTGTACTACCTGTCTGTCTGTACTATGTCTGTAGTATGTATGTCTGTACTACCTGTCTGTCTGTACTATGTCTGTAGTATGTCAACTCCATTGTGTCCTCCTCCCAGAGCGCTAAGAACCTTGGTGTGATCCTGGACAACACCCTGTCGTTCTCAACCAACATCAAGGCGGTGGCCCGTTCCTGTAGGTTCATGCTCTACAACATCCGCAGAGTACGACCCTGCCTCACACAGGAAGCGGCGCAGGTCCTAATCCAGGCACTTGTCATCTCCCGTCTGGATTACTGCAACTCGCTGTTGGCTGGGCTCCCTGCCTGTGCCATTAAACCCCTTCAACTCATCCAGAACGCCGCAGCCCGTCTGGTGTTCAACCTTCCCAAGTTCTCTCACGTCACCCCACTCCTCCGTTCTCTCCACTGGCTTCCAGTTGAAGCTCGCATCCGCTACAAGACCATGGTGCTTGCCTACGGAGCTGTGAGGGGAACGGCACCTCAGTACCTCCAGGCTCTGATCAGGCCCTACACCCAAACAAGGGCACTGCGTTCATCCACCTCTGGCCTGCTCGCCTCCCTACCACTGAGGAAGTACAGCTCCCGCTCAGCCCAGTCAAAACTGTTCGCTGCTCTGGCCCCCCAATGGTGGAACAAACTCCCTCACGACGCCAGGACAGCGGAGTCAATCACCACCTTCCGGAGACACCTGAAACCCCACCTCTTTAAGGAATACCTAGGATAGGATAAGTATTCCCCCCCCTTTAAGATTTAGATGCACTATTGTAAAGTGACTGTTCCACTGGATGTCATAAGGTGAATGCACCAATTTGTAAGTCGCTCTGGATAAGAGCGTCTGCTAAATGACTTAAATGTAATGTAAATGTAATGTCTGTACTACCTGTCTGTCTGTACTATGTCTGTAGTATGTATGTCTGTACTACCTGTCTGTCTGTACTATGTCTGTAGTATGTCTGTCTGTACTATGTCTGTCTGTACTATGTCTGTAGTATGTCTGTCTGTACTACCTGTCTGTCTGTACTATGTCTGTAGTATGTCTGTCTGTACTACCTGTCTGTCTGTACTATGTATGTAGTATGTATGTCTGTACTACCTGTCTGTCTGTACTATGTCTGTAGTATGTATGTCTGTACTACCTGTCTGTCTGTACTATGTCTGTAGTATGTCTGTCTGTACTACCTGTCTGTCTGTACTATGTCTGTAGTATGTCTGTCTGTACTACCTGTCTGTCTGTACTATGTCTGTAGTATGTCTGTCTGTACTACCTGTCTGTCTGTACTATGTATGTAGTATGTATGTCTGTACTACCTGTCTGTCTGTACTATGTCTGTAGTATGTATGTCTGTACTACCTGTCTGTCTGTACTATGTCTGTAGTATGTCTGTCTGTACTACCTGTCTGTCTGTACTATGTCTGTAGTATGTCTGTCTGTACTACCTGTCTGTCTGTACTATGTCTGTAGTATGTCTGTCTGTACTATGTCTGTCTGTACTATGTCTGTAGTATGTCTGTCTGTACCACCTGTCTGTTTGTACTATGTCTGTAGTATGTCTGTCTGTACTACCTGTCTGTCTGTACTATGTATGTACTATGTATGTAGTATGTATGTCTGTTCTACCTGTCTGTCTGTACTATGTCTGTAGTATGTCTGTCTGTACTACCTGTCTGTCTGTACTATGTATGTAGTATGTCTGTCTGTACTACCTGTCTGTCTGTACTATGTCTGTAGTATGTCTGTCTGTACTACCTGTCTGTCTGTACTATGTCTGTAGTATGTCTGTCTGTACTACCTGTCTGTCTGTACTATGTCTGTAGTATGTCTGTCTGTACTACCTGTCTGTCTGTACTATGTCTGTAGTATGTCTGTCTGTACTATGTCTGTCTGTACTATGTCTGTAGTATGTCTGTCTGTACTACCTGTCTGTCTGTACTATGTCTGTAGTATGTCTGTCTGTACTACCTGTCTGTCTGTACTATGTCTGTAGTATGTCTGTCTGTACTATGTCTGTCTGTACTATGTCTGTAGTATGTCTGTCTGTACCACCTGTCTGTCTGTACTATGTCTGTAGTATGTCTGTCTGTACTACCTGTCTGTCTGTACTATGTATGTACTATGTATGTAGTATGTATGTCTGTTCTACCTGTCTGTCTGTACTATGTCTGTAGTATGTCTGTCTGTACTACCTGTCTGTCTGTACTATGTCTGTAGTATGTCTGTCTGTACTACCTGTCTGTCTGTACTATGTCTGTAGTATGTCTGTCTGTACTACCTGTCTGTCTGTACTATGTCTGTAGTATGTCTGTCTGTACTACCTGTCTGTCTGTACTATGTCTGTAGTATGTCTGTCTGTACTACCTGTCTGTCTGTACTATGTCTGTAGTATGTCTGTCTGTACTATGTCTGTCTGTACTATGTCTGTAGTATGTCTGTCTGTACTACCTGTCTGTCTGTACTATGTCTGTAGTATGTCTGTCTGTACTACCTGTCTGTCTGTACTATGTATGTACTATGTATGTAGTATGTATGTCTGTTCTACCTGTCTGTCTGTACTATGTCTGTAGTATGTCTGTCTGTACTACCTGTCTGTCTGTACTATGTCTGTAGTATGTCTGTCTGTACCACCTGTCTGTCTGTACTATGTCTGTAGTATGTCTGTCTGTACTACCTGTCTGTCTGTACTATGTATGTACTATGTATGTAGTATGTATGTCTGTTCTACCTGTCTGTCTGTACTATGTCTGTAGTATGTCTGTCTGTACTACCTGTCTGTCTGTACTATGTATGTAGTATGTCTGTCTGTACTACCTGTCTGTCTGTACTATGTCTGTAGTATGTCTGTCTGTACTACCTGTCTGTCTGTACTATGTCTGTAGTATGTCTGTCTGTACTACCTGTCTGTCTGTACTATGTCTGTAGTATGTCTGTCTGTACTACCTGTCTGTCTGTACTATGTCTGTAGTATGTCTGTCTGTACTATGTCTGTCTGTACTATGTCTGTAGTATGTCTGTCTGTACTACCTGTCTGTCTGTACTATGTCTGTAGTATGTCTGTCTGTACTACCTGTCTGTCTGTACTATGTCTGTAGTATGTCTGTCTGTACTACCTGTCTGTCTGTACTATGTCTGTACGACAGTAAGTCACGTTGGATAAAATATGCTGAAATGGCAAACACATGTAACCGTGATTTACATGCAGAACAAGGCATACAAGGTGTGACCCATGTCAGCTGTAGGGCGGTGTTAATACCCTGTAATGTAGTAGCTGTAGGGCGGTGTTTAAACCCTGTAATGTCGTAGCTGTAGGGCGGTGTTAATACCCTGTAATGTAGTGGCTGTAGGGCGGTGTTAATACCATGTAATGTAGTAGCTGTAGGGCGGTGTTTATACCCTGTAATGTAGTGGCTGTAGAGTGGTGTTAATACCCTGTAGAGCGGTGTTTATACCCTGTAGGGCGGTGTTTATACCCTGTAGAGCAGTGTTTATACCCTGTAATGTAGTGGCTGTAGGGCGGTGTTAATACCCTGTAATGTAGTAGCTGTAGGGCGGTGTTTATACCCTGTAATGTAGTAGCTGTAGAGCGGTGTTTATACCCTGTAATGTTGTGGCTGTAGAGCGGTGTTTATACCATGTAATGTAGTAGCTGTAGGGCGGTGTTAATACCCTGTAATGTAGTAGCTGTAGGGCGGTGTTTATACCCTGTAATGTAGTAGCTGTAGGGCGGTGTTTATACCCTGTAATGTAGTAGCTGTAGGGCGGTGTTTATACCCTGTAATGTAGTAGCTGTGTGCATATGTATCTGTGGGTATTCCTGTTACCGTGTGGTCATAGTCAAAATGTGGATATTATGCAAGGCAGCCTGAAGGCAGTCTGAGGCCGTCTGAGGAAGTCTGAGGCAGTCTGAAGGCAGTCTGAAGGCAGTCTGAAGGCATTCTGAGGCATTCTGAGGCAGTCTGAGGCAGTCTGAGGCCTTCTGAAGGCAGTCTGAGGCAGTCTGAAGGCAGTCTGAAGGCAGTCTGAAGGCAGTCTGAGGCATTCTGAGGCAGTCTGAGGCAGTCTGAGGCCGTCTGAAGGCAGTCTGAGGCCGTCTGAAGGCAGTCTATTTGAGGTAATATGTTTTAAAAAGGAAAAGTACGAGTCCTGGTTTGACTGTATTTGTTACCCAGCAACATGACTGTTAGTATAACCATTAGCAGAAGTGTGAACCACAAAGACCCAGGACACCTTAGCAGCGAGAGACAGACACAGCGAGGCTTCCTGAAGGGCCCCTTACTGGAAGATAAAGAACCATATTCATAGGCTTTGTCCCAAATGGCACCTTAGGCTCTGGTCAAAAGTAGGGCACTAGATAGGGAATAGGGCTCTGGTCTAAAGTAGGGCACTAGATAGGGAATATGGCTCTGGTCTAAAGTAGGGCACAAGATAGGGAATAGAGCTCTGATCAAAAGTAGGGCACTGGATAGATAATAGGGTGCCATTGGGCATGCCAATATAGAGGAGGGCTATGGTTCCAGAAGCCTCAGTGTATTACTGACGTTGGTTGAAAAAATCTAATAAAATGGGACCATTAGTAGTTTAGGTTAAACAGGAAGCTGAATGCCGGGTGAATGTCGTTACTGAGATGTTTTCTGTTGACCCTCAAACGTCACGTTCAAGTCATGCGCGTGCATCCCGACATCAAAATGCTCCCTAGCAGGATAGCTAACGCTGAGGACCTTGACGGACTGACGTAGCAGGATAGCTAACGCTGAGGACCTTGACGGACTGACGTAGCAGGATAGCCAACGCTGAGGACCTTGACGGACTGACGTAGCAGGATAGCTAACGCTGAGGACCTTGACGGACTGACGTAGCAGGATAGCTAACGCTGAGGACCTTGACGGACTGACGTAGCAGGATAGCTAATGCTGAGGACCTTGACGGACTGACGTAGCAGGATAGCTAACGCTGAGGACCTTGACGGACTGACGTAGCAGGATAGCTAATGCTGAGGACCTTGACGGACTGACGTAGCAGGATAGCCAACGCTGAGGACCTTGACGGACTGACGTAGCAGGATAGCTAACGCTGAGGACCTTGACGGACTGACGTAGCAGGATAGCTAACGCTGAGGACCTTGACGGACTGACGTAGCAGGATAGCTAACGCTGAGGACCTTGACGGACTGACGTAGCAGGATAGCTAACGCTGAGGACCTTGACGGACTGACGTAGCAGGATAGCTAACGCTGAGGACCTTGACGGACTGACGTAGCAGGATAGCTAACGCTGAGGACCTTGACGGACTGACGTAGCAGGGTAGCTAACGCTGAGGACCTTGACGGACTGACGTAGCAGGATAGCTAACGCTGAGGACCTTGACGGACTGACGGCTATAGCTATGTTCAACAAGTATGTTATTCGTCTAGCTGTGTCTAGCTTCTATTTGGGATATTTCACCTTGTGGCTTCGATGGCTTTGATCGAAACATGTCCAGGTGGCTTGGAAGGCCCTGATCTAAACATGTCCAGGTGGCTTGGAAGGCCCTGATCTAAACATGTCCAGGTGGCTTGGAAGGCCTTGATCTAAACATGTCCAGGTGGCTTGGAAGGCCCTGATCTAAACATGTCCAGGTGGCTTGGAAGGCCCTGATCTAGACAAGTCAAATTGATTTGGGGGGGTTTGTTTAATTTGATTTAAACAACATGCCTACCGCTTTGAAGATGCAAAATAAGTTTTATTGTGAAACAAATAAGAGATACGACAAAAAAAAACAGAAAAGTTGAGCGTGCATAACTATTCACACCCCAAAGTCAATACTTTGTAGAGCCACCTTGTACAGCAATAACAGTTTTAAATCTCTTGGGGAATGTCTTTATAAGCCTGGCACATGTAGACACTGGGATTTCTGCCCATTCTTCAAGGCAAAACAGCACCAGCTCCTTCAAGTTGGATGGGTTCCGCTGGTGTACAGCAGTCTTTAAGTCATACCACAGATCCTCAATTGGATTGAGGTCTTGGCTTTGACTCTGCATTTAAATGTTCCCCCTTAAACCACTCTAGTGTTGCTTTAGTAGTATGCTCAGGGTCATTGTCCTGCTGGAAGGTGAACCTCCATCCCAGTCTCAAATCCCTGGAAAAATGAAAACAGGTTTCCTTCAAGAATTTCCCTGTATTTAGCTCCCTCCATCATTCCTTCAATTCTGACCAGTTTCCCTGCCGATGAAAAACATCCCCACAGCATGATGCTGCCACCACCATGCTTCAATGTGGGGATGGTGTCCTCGGGGAATGAGAGGTGTTGGGTTTGCGCCAGACATAGCATTTTCATTGATGGCCAACGAGCTCAATTTTAGTCTAATCTGACCAGAGTACCTTCTTCCAAATGTTTGGGGAGTCTCCCACATGCCTTTTGGCAAACACCAAATGTGTTTGCTTATTTTTGTCTTTAAGTAATGGCTTTTTTTCTGGCCAGTCTTCCGTAAAGCCACTCTTTCGTTGGCTGGCCGTCGCTTCATATTCATCGCCAAACACCAGGTGATCTATAGTATGTCTTTGCTAGGTAAAGTCCCCCTTATTTCAGCTCACTGGTCACCATAGCAGCACCCACAGGTAGCACGCTCTCCAGCGGGTATATCTCACTGGTCACCACCAAAGCCAATTCCTCATTTGGCCGCCTTTCCTTCCAGTTCTCTGCTGCCAATGACTGGAACGAACTGAAAAAAATCACTCAAGCTGGAGACTCATATCTCCCTCACTAACTTCAAGCACCAGCTGTATATAGCCCATCTGTAAATACCCCATCTATCCAACTACCTCATCCCCATATTGTTATTTATTTTATTGCTCCTTGGCAACCCAGTATCTCTACTTGCACATTCATCTTCTGCACATTTATCATTCCAGTGTTAAATTGCTATGTTGTAATTATTTCGCCACCATGGCCTATTTATTGCCTTTACCTCCCTTATCCTACCTCATTTGCACACACTGTATATAGATTTGTATATAGACTTGTTATATTGTGTTATTGACTGTATATTTCTTTATTCCAAGCGCTGTTTTGCTTTGTCTTGGCCAGGTCTCAGTTGTAAATGAGAACTTGTTCTCAACTGGCCTACCTGGTTAAATAAAGGTGTTCTCAACTAGCCTACCTGGTTAAATAAAGGTGTTCTCAACTAGCCTACCTGGTTAAATAAAGGTGTTCTCAACTGGCCTACCTGGTTAAATAAAGGTGTTCTCAACTAGCCTACCTGGTTAAATAAAGGTGTTCTCAACTGGCCTACCTGGTTAAATAAAGGTGTTCTCAACTGGCCTACCTGGTTAAATAAAGATGTTCTCAACTGGCCTACCTGGTTAAATAAAGGTGTTCTCAACTAGCCTACCTGGTTAAATAAAGGTGTTCTCAACTGGCCTACTCTGGTTAATAAAGGTGTTCTCAACTAGCCTACCTGGTTAAATAAAGGTGTTCTCAACTGGTCTACCTGGTTAAATAAAGGTGTTCTCAACTAGCCTACCTGGTTAAATAAAGGTGTTCTCAACTGGCCTACCTGGTTAAATAAAGGTGTTCTCAACTGGCCTACCTGGTTAAATAAAGGTGTTCTCAACTGGCCTACCTGGTTAAATAAAGGTGTTCTCAACTGGCCTACCTGTTAAATAAAGGTGTTCTCAACTAGCCTACCTGGTTAAATAAAGGTGTTCTCAACTAGCCTACCTGGTTAAATAAAGGTGTTCTCAACTGGCCTACCTGGTTAAATAAAGGTGTTCTCAACTAGCCTACCTGGTTAAATAAAGGTGTTCTCAACTGGCCTGGTTAAATAAAAGTGTTCTCAACTGGCCTACCTGGTTAAATAAAGGTGTTCTCAACTGGTCTACCTGGTTAAATAAAGGTGTTCTCAACTGGCCTACCTGGTTAAATAAAGGTGTTCTCAACTGGCCTACCTGGTTAAATAAAGGTGTTCTCAACTGGCCTACCTGGTTAAATAAAGGTGTTCTCAACTGGTCTACCTGGTTAAATAAAGGTGTCCTACCTGGTTAACTACAGAAACCTGCTCTGAGGAAGTCAGTCTACCGTTTGCTTAAGAGTCAAATCCTTTCCAGATTCTCAAAGCTTTCAGAACAAATACTGGTTTGCCTTTGGCGGTTGATTCATTTCTATAGAGGAGTATTATTAGGTTGTTGTTCTGTCTTTCACTCACTAATTGGCTCATAGCGGCTCTGTTCTATAGCGGTTTCCGTAGTAACAGCGTGTGTTGTTGTTGTTGTTGTTTTCTTATAAAGCTTACTGATTTGAAATACTGACTAATATGAGTCCAGGTGAACCAAGTCTGGAACCAACAGGTCCCCGAGTCAGTCCGGTAGATATTGATTAAAAGACGGTAGATATTGATTAAATATTAAATAGTTAGTCCGGGTAGATATTGGATTAAATAGTTAGTCCGATTAAAGGTTGATATTGGATTAAATAGTTAGTCCGGGTAGATATTGGATTAAATAGTTAGTCCGGGTAGATATTGGATTAAATAGTTAGTCCGGGTAGATATTGGATTAAATAGTTAGTCCGGGTAGACATTGGATTAAATAGTTAGTCCGGGATGATATTGGATTAAATAGTTAGTCCGGGTTGATATTGGATTAAATAGTTAGTCCGGGTTGATATTGGATTAAATAGTTAGTCCGGGTAGATATTGGATTAAATAGTTAGTCCGGGTAGATATTGGATTAAATAGTTAGTCCGGTAGATATTGGATTAAATAGTTAGTCCGGGTAGATATTGGATTAAATAGTTAGTCCGGGTAGATATTGGATTAAATAGTTAGTCCGGGTAGATATTGGATTAAATAGTTAGTCCGGGTAGATATTGGATTAAATAGTTAGTCCGGGTAGATATTGGATTAAATAGTTAGTCCGGGTAGATATTG